>NC_059350.1:3742500-3957500 GCF_019703515.2 Myxocyprinus asiaticus
GGTCAACCAAAAGTGTATTTTGCCAATACGATAACTAAGGTGTTAGGAAAGGCCGATAACCGATTATTCAGCCGATAGTTTTTAAAATTGATTTACTGATTGATTTTTTTTCTCCCTTTTTCTCCCCAATTTGGAATGGCCAATTCCCAATGCGCTCTAAGTCCTCGTGGTGGCGTAGTGACTCGCCTCAATCCAGGTGGCGGAGGACGAATCTCAGTTGACTCCGCATCTGAGACCGTCAACCCACGCATCTTATCACGTGGCTTGTTAAAGTTAAAGATGACACATTTCTTTCATATTTTAAGCAATTTTACTTTTTTATGCCACTGTACACCTACAGAGGCCGTTCACACGAATACTTTCTTGCATCCGTCTGGGCTGTTTTTTCAGTAGTTTTTCTATGTAAACATGCGCTGGACGGACGTTTTTTAACTGTTGCGGCACATCAGCTTGTGGAGGAGCATTGCGTATTTTAAACACCCTGTCAGGACGTCAACTTTTTTTAAACGTGTCTCAAGACACCTGCGTTCTGTTAAATTCCTTGTGCTGCGTTTAGCTTTTTTTTTTACGCAATAACTGTTCAGTGCGAACGCCCCCCATTCCGCACATCAGTTGAATTCCAAGTTGATCCAGCATTATGCAAACAGCCTAAAGTTAAGATAATGAACTAGATTATTTAGTGGAAGAATTGTGTATTCTGTTGTGTATATTTGTAGATGTGTTGGAATATGTGCCATGTAGTGATTCTTTTGTATGTATGTGTTTGTGTGTTTACAGTATTCTGAGGATATAAAGCAAAAGACCACACTGCTGGAACTGCAGAAGATGTTCACCTATCTCATGGTATGTGACATTATTTTCATTTGTAAGTCTCTTGTAATAAAAGTGTGCTACATGTAAATGTATATTTTATTTCAATATGCAGGAGAGTGAGAGGAAGGCGTATAACCCTCGGCCGTTCTGTAAGACCTACACAATGGACAAACAGCCTCTGAATACAGGAGAACAGAAAGACATGACAGAGTTCTTCACTGACCTCATCACCAAAATAGAGGAGATGTCGCAGGACCTGGTAAGACACCTGTCTGTCTGTCAGTCTATCTATCTGTATCTTTCTGTCTGTATCTACCTGTCTGTCTGTCTGTCTATCTTTCTGTCTATATCTACCTGTCTGTCTGTCTATCTTTCTGTCTATGTCTTTCTGTCTGTCTCTCTGTATCTTTCTGTCTGTCTGTTTATCTTTCTGTCTGTATATATTTATCTGTCTTTCTGTCAGTATCTGTCTGTCTGTCTTTGTCTATATCTATCTGTTTGTCTGTCTGTCTGTCTGTCTATCCTTCTGTCTATCTATCTTTGTCTATTTATATGTCTGTCTATCCTTCTGTCTGTCTTTCTGTTTGTCTATCTTTTTGTCTGTCTGTCTGTTTGTCTGTAAGTCTCAGTGATTCTTCTGGATTAATCCGGAATGTAAAAATGTGAACCCACATGAGTTGTGTATATAAACAATAAAAAAGGGGGGTTGTTTTTTGCCCAGTTTTTTGCCGATCACATGCCTGATGTCTGTCTGTCTGTCTGTTTATCTATCCATCTATCTTTCTGTCTGTCTGTATCTATATGTCTGTTTGTCTTCTGTGTATTAAATAATGGTTGTGTGTTTGTTTTAAGAAAAACACAGTGAAAACACTTTTTGGAGGCGTCATCACAAACAACGTTGTTTCACTGGTAAGACAATGATTTATTCAACCCTGAAGCAACTGAGTGCATAAGTTTGCATCCCCCTTTTGTCTCATAAGTTTACACACTGCTTTCTGAAGTTATATAAGAGATGAAAGATCATATTTATTTAACACTGCCCTTCAGAAGCTACATAACAGATGGTTAAATATATCCAACAAAATTAAAACAATTTACACAAATGGTCCTTTTGAAAAGTTTACACCCCCTTCGTTCTTAATATAGAGTTTTGCCTCGTTCAGCATTCACGTTTTTACCTTTTGTAACAGTTTTGTATGATTCCTAACTGTTGAACTGTCCTAAGTGTCAAAACTGGATGTCAACATCATATAGCTGCTGTCGGGAAGAACTAATTTGTGCAGAAGAAAAATCAAATAACGTGCAGTAACATGGAAAAGTTTTCTTAAGAACTGTGGGCAGCTTCACTGCTCAGGACAACACAGGGACTTACACACAACTATCACAAAAGATAAAACCAGTCATTGATCATCAAGGAATCAACACACCATATTAAGAACAAAGGGGGTGTAAACTTTTGAACAGGATCAGGTAATTTTTTTGTTTTGTGGAATCTCTTTTTTTAAATAAACATCTAGCGGATTCTGCGAAGGTGAAGCAAACCTATGCACTCAACTGTATGATTGTGTGTCTGTCTTTTCTGAAAGAGTCCTAGCAGTTAGCGCATGTGCTGTAGAAACGTTCAGCTTTGGTGCTCATGCAGGAGATGTAGGTTTGAGTCCGGCCTGCATCTCATTACCCTTTTCTCCTCCAATAACTTCCTGTCTCTGAAATACAGAAGTGTCAAAAAGCCAAATATAGGCTCACGAATGAGCAATTTCATTGGTAAAAATGGTAGTATGTGTGGATGTTTGATCTAATGAATATACTGTAGATGTACTTAGTTGATTCTGCATGTTTTCTATCTCTCTGTGTGTGTATGTGTAGGACTGTGATCATGTGAGTCAGACAGCTGAGGAGTTCTACACAGTGAGGTGTCAGGTGGCAGATATGAAGAACATCTATGTGAGTCAAAAATGAAAATCGTCTTTTTTTTTTTCTCTCTCCCTTATGTTGCTCCAAACCCATATGACTGACTGACTTCTGTGGAACACTAAATGTGAACGTCCAGGCTGCTCTTTTACATTCAGTCGAAGTGACCAGGGGCTGTCAAGCTCCAAAAAGGACAAAACAGCACCATCAAATTAGTTCATATGACTCAAGCCCTATATTCCAAGTCTTCTGAAACCAAACGAAAGCTTTGTGTGAGGATCAGACATAAATGTAAGACATTACCACTCTCATTGTCTCCTCCTTTCTCTGTCTTTCAGGAGTCTCTGGATGAGGTCACTATTAAAGACACACTAGAGGGTGATAACATGTACACATGCTCTCAGTGTGGGAAGAAAGTACGCGCTGAAAAACGGTACAATTCACTTTTTATGAGTCTGAAAACTGAAATATTTCCCTTATGTGACAGAGAAGCAAATATTTCATTCTTTGTCTCTGTCAGGGCGTGTTTTAAAAAGCTTCCACGGATCTTGAGTTTTAACACCATGCGTTACACGTTCAACATGGTGACGATGATGAAGGAGAAAGTGAACACTCACTTTTCTTTCCCACTGAGACTCGACATGACGCCATACACGGAGGACTTCCTGATGGCCAAGGGAGACAGGAAGGAAGGTAGAACGGGATTCTTCGAGAATACGACCTCAAAAATGAAAAGAATTGAAATCGAAAATACAGTTTGTCTACTCCAGTCAACTAATCGTGACCACATTGGCAGGTTTCCGTGACGACAGTGATGCGAAGGCGGCGGAAAGTTACGAGTATGACCTCATCGGTGTGACGGTGCACACGGGCACAGCGGATGGCGGGCATTATTACAGCTTCATCAGGGACATAGTTAACCCACACGCTTACCGAAATAACAAATGGTGAATATTAACACTCATTTTTGAAGAAGAATGAACAAATAAAGGATTGTTGT
The DNA here is from genome assembly GCF_019703515.2 of Myxocyprinus asiaticus. Classification (NCBI taxonomy): domain Eukaryota; kingdom Metazoa; phylum Chordata; class Actinopteri; order Cypriniformes; family Catostomidae; genus Myxocyprinus; species Myxocyprinus asiaticus. The sequence continues at coordinate 3,746,225 of NC_059350.1, forward strand.
ATGCATTTACAGCTACTGAATCATTGTACCACAGGTTTTGGTATTGAAAACTGACTTTTAGATGCATTTGTTGTCATTTTAAAGTGCTGATGTAATTTCCTGTGTGCAGGTACTTGTTTAACGATGCAGAGGTGAAGCCGTTTGATTCGGCTCAGCTGGCCTCCGAGTGTTTCGGTGGAGAGATGACGGTATGTATTTTCATAGATACACTTTTCTTATCAGATCAAGTCATCCCACGTAGTTTCAGTTTTGTTGTTGAAAATGTTGAAATTGAGAAATGTGCACTTGTGTGTGGTTTCAGACAAAAACGTATGATTCTGTCACAGACAAGTTCATGGATTTCTCCTTTGAGAAGGTTGGTGATATATTTGTACAACTATTTTTCTACTTAAAATACTCTCAAAACAGACTAACACGTGATTCTCTCTCTCTCAGACGCACAGTGCATACATGCTGTTCTACAAGAGAGTGGAAGTGGAGGAGGAAAATGGCAAAGACTTTAACTTTGACATTTCTCCGGACCTTCTGGAGGTAAACCTCAACTCTATTTCACCTTCAAACTTCACAGTTGTTTTTCTGAGCATTTAACAGATGGTATCTCTTTGTCTCTCTCTCATAGTGGATCTGGCATGACAACATGCAGTTTCTCCAGGACAAGAACATCTTTGAACACACATATTTTGGGTGAGAGAATAATCTAGAACCATTTCCCAGACTTTGAACTTTGATACTGTTGTTGAATGTATGAGGATTTAGAAGTCTTTGACAACTAATTTTCTTTTGTCTCTTTCTTGTATTTCTACTGTGTTTTGTTTTATGTTCTGCGTTGTTTTGTTTTGTTCTTTATTTTGTGTTTTCTTTGTTGTTGTGCTTTTTATTTTGTTTTGTTCTGGTTTTTGCTTTGTTTCATGTTTTTTGTGTTTTTGTTTGCATTTTTTGCTTTTTTTTTGTTTTGTTTTTATTTGCTGTTTTTTGTGTTCATTATTTTGTTTTCTTTGTGCTTTTTTATTTTTTTATTTTGTTTGTGTTCTGGTTTTTGTTTGTTCTTTGTGTTTTTGTTTGTTTTTGCTTTGCGTTTTGCTTTGTTTTTGTTTGCTGTTTTTGTGTTCTTTATTTTTTGTTGATTTTTGTTTGTTTTTTTGTTTTGTGATTATTTTTTTGTCTTTTTTTAATGTTGTTTCGTTTTGCATTTTATTGTTTTGCTTTTTCTCTTTGTTGTGTTTGATTTGTTTTTTCTTTTGTTTGTGTTGTGATTTTACCTTGTTTTTGTTTTGTTTGTGTTGAGTTTTTGCTTTGCATTTTTGTGTTTTGCTTTTTGTTTGTTTTTTGTGATTGTTTTTTTTTTTTTTTGCTTTTTTATTTGTTGTTGTTTTATTTGTTTGTGTTTGTATTTTGTTTGTGTTTTGTTTTGTTTGTTTTGTTTCTCTAGTTTCATGTGGCAGCTGTGCAGTAGTATTCCCAGCACTTTACCTGATCCTAAATCAGTGTCTCTTATGACGGCTAAGGTGAGTCTGTTGACGTGAACAGCACTATCTGAGCAACACTACTGATCTGTCAACTGATGAAATATCAACTGAAAAGGGTTTACAGGTTCTTTGAGGAAAACATTTAGAGTTATTGTCCTGTGGAAAGACTTTGGTTCAGATGATCAGAGTAATTCTCCTTGCTCTCTTTCTCTTACAGCTCAGCACATCATTTGTTTTAGAGACTTTCATTCACTCCAAAGAAAAGGTGAGACAATGTTTTTGTCTTTCACAGGTGCCACTCAAAAAAGATCAAGATGTGTTTACTTGAGTTGTGTAGTTTTAACCTTCTTTGGTTGTTTAGTTGCAGTTCATTTTAAATCATTAATATTTTACGGGGGGTCTCGTTGTTGATACGTTTGTATCTGACTTGATGGGCCAGAGTATGTGTTCTTGTTAGTAAATCTTTTATCATATTTCTCTAAGCCCACCATGCTGCAGTGGATCGAGCTGCTGACCAAACAATTCAACAACAGTCAATCCGCTTGCGAGGTAACACACAGGCTCAAACACTTAACATTGCAGTACTGTGTTTTCACAAAAGTTTTGCCTGTGTTTAAATGTAACTTTGTGTGTGTGTGATGGGGTGTGCAGTGGTTTTTGGATCAGATGGCAGATGATAACTGGTGGCCCATGCAGATTCTAATCAAGTGTCCTAATCAGATTGTACGGCAGGTGAGTGTTTTACATGCACGTGCACACAAATACGCATCATGAAGTGTGTTGTCTGACGTGCTGCCGTGTTGTTTTAGATGTTCCAGAGATTGTGTATTCATGTGATCCAGAGGCTCAGACCAGTCCACGCTCACCTGTACCTGCAGCCTGGCATGGAGGACGGGTGTGTGGTATTTTTGAGTAAAGAATTTTGTTAGACAATAATTGCAAGTATTTTGTTCAGTTAGTATGTAAAGCTGATCATCATTCATACAGTACAGAAATGAACTTTCTGTTGAAGTGGCTTGTTTCTGATGGTTGTTGTTCCTCTGGTGTTTGATCTACAGCTCTGATGACATGGACGGGCCTGTGGAGGACATCGGCAGCCGCTCTTGTGTGACGCGGTTTGTCAAAACACTGCTGTCAATTATGGAACATGGAGTGAAGCCACACAGCAAACACCTGACCGAATACTTTGCCTTCCTTTATGAGTTTGCCAAAATGGGTGAAGAGGAGGTACACATCAACAATTTTATAACCACTCTTGTTTTGTATTGTAGGCATGTGTGTGTGTGTGTGTGTGTGTATATACACAGTGTTTTCTACTGTAGTTGAATATATACACAAATGTTTTTTCTTCTCTTGGTCATCTTATCCATACAGAGTCAGTTCCTCTTGTCACTTCAAGCCATTTCTATAATGGTGCATTTCTACATGGGCACTAAGGGACCTGAAAATGTGAGTGTTTCTACAGACTAGACCTTTTCTAGATCTTTCCCTCAAATATCTCACATTGTGACATCAAACTGTCACTCTGTCTCTCAGCCTCAGGTGGAGGTGTTATCAGAGGAGGAGGAGGGAGAGGAGGATGAAGAGGAAGACATCCTGTCTTTGGCAGAGAAGTACCGGCCTGCCGCTCTGGAGAAGATGATCGCGCTCATAGCTCTGCTGGTAGAGCAGTCCAGATCTGAGAGGTGCATACACATGCTCAAGTATACACTGTATTACAGGAAGTCCACAGGAAGTCCTCCACACACAAGTGTGGGTCGTTGGCATATAAGGTTGTGCGAGATGATAATGTAAAATGTTTTGAAATAACTAGCGTAAAACTATTTATTTTTGTGTGTGAATTGCATTTTTGATATGAGCGTCAGGTCATTAACCCATGTACTATTGTTGTATAATTACATTTTTTCCCTTTTTAATGTGTATGTCTTTATGACTGAGACTTAAATGGTAATAACTGGATGTTTTTTTGTATCGTTGTGTGTATCTGCAGACACTTGACTCTGTCTCAGAGTGATATGGCAGCACTGACTGGAGGAAAAGGCTTTCCCTTCCTGTTCCAGCACATCAGAGACAGCATCAATATCAGACAGACCTGCAACCTCATCTTCAGCCTCTGTAGATACAACAACCGCCTGGCAGAACATGTAAGTTAACTTGCACGTCTAAGTGAGCACATACCTTAGACTTCTATTGTATTGAACTTCTATTACACACAGACATACACGGATGCATTTTAAACTGTAATGTAACACCTTGTGATTTTTGTTTTCTTTTGTTTGTGTAGATTGTGTCTATGCTGTTCACTTCCATAGCTAAACTCACTCCAGAGGTAAGTACTGTTTATTTATTTGATCTCTCTGTTACACACATGACCTTATATTGTGTGTGTGTGTCTCTCTCTCCCAGGCAGCGAACCCGTTTTTCAAGTTGTTGACTATGCTGATGGAGTTTGCTGCTGGTCCTCCTGGAATGCCCTCATTTGCTTCCTACATCCTGCAGAGGATCTGGGAGGTAAATCAGCTCATATTCAATCTGAGACTCAAATGATTGTTTCAGATATCTTCCGTCTGCAGCACGGTTTTTATTTAGGCTCTCTTATTAAAGAGAGTGTTCACCCAAAAATGAGCATTCTGCCATTTATTTAACCTCATGTCATTCCAATCCTGTATGACTTTCTAATGCAGTTTAATGGCTGAATTCCATATAATGGCATTAGACATACATTAATACAGCACCAAAAAAGTGTCATAAAAGTAGTCCATGCGTGTCCGTTTACATCCACACACTGATAACTCCCAAAAATCAGCTTTTTTAAAAATTCTGACCAAGCAAGGTTTATTCTTAAGCCATTTAAGGCCTTACCCCAATATAGAAAAGCTGTTTAATACTTTTACATAACCACATACTGTAGTTGTCAGCTTATTAAGCATAATCGATGCAAGAGCATTTATGTAAACATGCACCATATATTTATTATACTCCAAGTCTTCTAAAGTCATACGATCACTATTTTATTTTTTTTCTCCCAATTTGGAATGCCCAATTCCCCACTACTTAGTAGGTCCTCGTGGTGGCGCGGTTACTCACCTCAATCCGGTTGTCGGAGGACAAGTCTCAGTTGCCTCCGCTTCTGAGACCGTCAAGTCGTGCATCTTATCACGTGACTCATTGTGCATGACACCACGGAGACTCACAGCATGTGGATGCTCATGCTACTCTCCGCAAGCCACGCACAATTTACCACACGCCCAATTGGGAGCGAGAACCACTAATCGCGATCATGAGGAGGTTACCCCATGTGGCTCTACCCTCCTTAGCAACCGGGCCAATTTTGTTGCTTAGGACAGGGGTTTTCAAACTTTTTTGTTCCAAGGACCCCCAAATTTGATGATTTCCTGTGTGATAAAACTAGTAAACATGGTATTATGAAGATTTTTGGTTTGTAAAATTAAATAATTGGCTTTTATATTGTACTGAAGCCAAAATATATATATATTCTAAATATATATTTCTCCCAATTCCCAGTGTGCTTTTAAGTCCTCGTGGTCGCGTAGTGATTCGCCTCAATCCGGGTGGCGGAGGATGAATCCCAGTTGCCTCCACGTCTGAGACCATCAACCTGCGCATCTTATCATGTGGCTTGTTGAGCGTGTTGCCACGGAGACATAGCGCTTGTGGAGGCTTCACGCCATCCACTGCAGCAACCACGCTCAACTCACCATGCGCCCCACCGAGAACAAACCACATTATAGCGACCACGAGGAGTTTACCCCATGTGACTCTACCCTCCCTAGCAACCGGGCCAATTTGGTTTCTTAGGAGACCTGGCTGGAGTCACTCATCACGCCCTGGGTTTCGAACTAGCAAACTCCAGGGGTGGTAGCCAGCGTCTTTACCACTGAGTTACCCAGGCCCCCGCCAAAGTAATTTGTAAATTTTTTATGGACCCTCTTGCGGACCCCAGTTTGAAAACCCCTGGCTTAGGAGACCTGGGTGGAGTCACTCTGCACACCCTGGATTCAAACTCGCAATTCCAGGGGTGGTAGTTAGCGTCAATACTCACTGAGCTACCCAGGCCCCTGAGATTATTATTATTTTTTTTTAACATAAAGGATTGCTTGCACCAAATTTGTGACGAATTTCCAAGGTGAACTGCCGACGAAAGGTCCATTCACACCGAGTCCGGAGCAAATAACATGAAAAACAATTTCACCCCTGTACAGTAGGTACAGATATTATGCATAACATTAAAAATAATGTAGAAGTCACAGCCTCATGGTCTTTATTTAATTATTGCATATTTGTATTGAATTCAGGGTTTCTTGTGCATGGTGATAAAAAGAGCACCTTTACAGGAAAACTGTGTGTATTATCTTATCCTTGTAGTAAAAAAGCAGTGAGGTTTGGCAATTTGTTTGTCTGCACTCCTATTAAATTATTGCATGTAAAGATTCTTTTTATGTGGTATTTTACTACGAGCTTAGGCCAAACTAATTGCCGAACCTCCCTGCTATTTGTAATACCAGGAAAATATAACAGGCACAGTAATATACATATTAAATATGTACATTAAGACAAAACACCAGGTATATTATATAATATGAGATATCCCCACATTACATAAATATTCTAAAAAAGTTAGTATGTTTTTACAGCTTCTTTATTATTTATTTACCGCTTATTTGCAATGAATTCAGAGTTTTTGTGCATGACACGAATAAAAGAGAACAGCACCTCCCTTTGGCAGTTGATTCGCGCCACCAATGCGCTGGATTGTGCAGCAGCAGTGACTCTGGAAATATGACAAAAAGCTTTTATCTCATTGGGAAGTCAAATTTCATCACAGTCCAAAAAAAAAAGAAACTTCGGATTGTTGGCGGATGATTTAGAAAAACATCAGTACGTGCTGCAAAGACATCTATCTAATGCATGTTTATGTAGAAAAACAATAAAGACGCAAAAAAGTGTTCGATGTGAGTCTACTGCAACACTTGCGCTACGGCAATGCTCATGTGCTACAGATGGAATACATGCAAAACGGATGTAATGCTGAATTCTGAAATATATATTTTTTGGTCTCTGTGTAAGGTGATCGAGTATAACCCGTCTCAGTGTCTGGACTGGTTGGCGGTGCAGACTCCTCGTAATAAACTGGCTCACAGCTGGGTTCTGCAGAACATGGAGAACTGGGTGGAGAGATTTCTGTTGGCACACAACTACCCTCGTGTCCGCACATGTAAGAACACACAATCTAAATACATCTTTTTACACATATATGCAAAGAAGAACAAACACATACTGTCTGTGCCTGGCTAGGAGAGAATACACACATATAGTTGCCCCAAAAATGATTTGAACACAAAGCCACACTTTAAAATGGATGAACGCAATGGCATTAGATAACAAAAAATATGCCGTTAGGTTCGATATTTTGTTATCTAATGCAATGAAATTAATACTGTACATTTCTAAGTGTTCAAATATTTCAAATGTAAACACCTCACAAGACATCGACAACACAAACACCAACTGTTGCATGAACAGCTCATTTTATTTAAAGTCATATGGATTTGTTTTGCCTTGTAATGTGTCAGATTTCTCATTATTTATTAATATATAAAGAAAACACTCTTCTTTGTTTCTCTGTCTTAGCTGCGGCGTATCTTCTGGTCTCTCTCATCCCGAGTAACTCCTTTCGTCAGATGTTTCGATCCACGCGCTCTCTTCACATCCCAACGCGAGACCTCCCACTGAGTCCAGACACAACTGTTGTTCTGCACCAGGTTTATAACCTGCTGCTGGGTCTGCTGGCCCGCGCCAAACTCTACGTGGACGTTCCCGTGCACGGCACCACCAAACTGGTGCAGTACTTTAGCTTCATGACCTACTGCCTCATCTCCAAAACTGAGAAGCTCATGTTCTCCAGCTATTTCATGGACCTCTGGAACCTCTTCCAGGTATTTTTTTAAGAGACTTAAAGTTGGAGTAATTTATATTGTCACTGGTGTTCCTTTAAGAATACAACATTTATTTAAAGAGCACCTATTATGGTTTTTCAAATATTACCTTTCATGTAGTGTGTTATATAGTTTCAAAAAGCTGAGTTATTGACTCCCAAAAGAAAGAACCGATTCTGAACACCTGAAACGAGTCGTTAGTAATTCCAGACTTACTTCCTGTATTAACCTACGTAATTTGGTAACAAAAAACCCGCCTCTGGTCTTCATTGGCTGCTCGCGAACAGCTTTGGCCTGCCCTCAAACACTACACTAATTGGTAGACCAATCACAACAGACTGGGGCATCTGACCAATCAGAGCAGAGTAGGCTCTCTGAAAGGAGGAGTTTAGAATGAATCCTTTAGAACGGATCATTGAACGAGTCGTTTTTGACACTGGGAAAAAAAGGTAATGCTGCAATTTAAATTATGAGCAAATTAAAGTGTTTGACCTTGGATGCATGTAAATCTATTGTATGAGACCTTTAAAACAAAATTAGGCACGTTTAAAAACCATAATAGGTGCTCTTTAATGCCATTTTTATACTCTTGATTTTACGGCAGATTCATTGTTGTCAACATTTTTGAGGGATGGACATTTTTGAGTAATTTTGTAATCAAGTACTTTAACCCCCCAAAAAACAAGTAATTGATTACTCGTAAATTAAAATGCAAGTTTAAAAATAACAAGTATGACATGTACGTTAAATGTCTGATAAGCTTCTGAGTTTCTCGTACCGCTTCGCAGTTTCCTTCCAACATAAATGTAGATCCTCATCCGCTGGTTTGCGTGACTCCAACAAGAACCTAATATCAATAGAGTGTGTATGAATAGAGTAGAATTGAACAAGAATCAAATTGTATTGTTTTAACAGTTGATTAGCTGGTGCAGAACGAGTACTCGATTACTCGTGCACATTTCTAATGTGTATTTGAGAGTAACTTAAAACTTTTAAGTCTTGTTTTATTTTATCACCTTCAACCATTCTCTCTCTCTCTCTCTTTTCAGCCCAAGTTATCAGAGCCAGCGATCGCAACAAATCACAACAAACAGGCTCTTCTGTCGTTTTGGTATAATGTGTGTGTGGACTGCAGTGAGAATGTCCGTCTCATCGTTCAAAACCCTGTGGTTACTAAAAACATCGCTTTCAACTACATCCTGGCGGATCATGATGATCAGGAAGTGGTGCTGTTCAACCGCGGGATGCTGCCGGCGTACTACGCAATCCTGCGCATGTGCTGTGAGCAGTCGCCTGCTTTCACCCGGCAGCTGGCATCTCACCAGAACATTCAGTGGGCATTCAAAAACCTCACGCCCCATGCCAGCCAGTACCCAGGAGTGGGTACTCGTTTTTCTTCTCCCTGTTACTTTATAGTTCTTTATTTTTGGTCTCGAATCCCTTTAACATTGAAAATCCCTGTCATTTTCCACAAATAGGGCACAAATTGGTGTCCCATATCTAAAATATTATCTTGCGTAAAATAAATGTAGCTAGTTTTAAACACACAAAAATGTCTGTTTACCCTATTTGGTCTGTTTTACATAAGTTTTATATTTATTTAATATCTATTGCTAGAAAAAGCATTTAACACATCATGGGCCTTATACTCTCTCTCTTTGTGTCTCCAGGCGGTGGAGGAGTTGTTTAATCTGATGCAGTTGTTTGTGGCTCAGAGGCCTGACATGAGAGAGGAAGAACTGGAGGATGTTAAACAGTTCAAGAAAACCACCATCAGCTGTTACCTGCGCTGTCTGGACGGACGCTCTTGTTGGACCACACTCATCAGGTGAACACATACAAATACACACCTCACATTCACATCTGGCTCCATTCTGGTATAGAACGCCCACTTTTCACAACCCAATCAATTGGATATGAATGGAAGTACGACCCTCCTTTTATTCTCGTTGATATCTTGTTTAACTTTACAAAAGTAAAATGGGCTTCACATTTCATGTTCTCTTTAAAGGGATAGTTTACCCCAAAAATGAAAAGAAATCTCTCCTTCTATCTCTCTGTCAGTGCCTTCCGTATACTGCTGGAGAATGATGAAGATCGACTGCTGGTGGTGTTTAACAGAGGCCTCATCCTCATGACTGAGGTATTCATACACACGCTGTCTCTTGTAATTCAACTGTATATTGTTATTGAACGTAATGCATGACTAAATATGTCTGTCTACAGTCATTCAACACCCTTCACATGATGTATCATGAGGCCACGGCGTGTCATGTGACAGGCGATCTAGTAGAACTGCTCTCCATCTTCCTGTCGGTTTTAAAGGCAACACGACCCTACCTGCAGCGCAAAGGTATGCACCTTTTTACACAAAGGTTCTCTGTTACCTGTGATGCACTTTAACATCATAGTGGGATTACAGGGTTTACTAGTGTTACGGTGTCATGATAATGAAGTTGTAATATTGGATATAACTTTATGACGTAAGATTAGTAAGTAATTTTATCACAATAAAGTCATGTTAACATGTACAGTATAATGCTTGGGTCTTGTGGCTATACTTTTGAAACTATGTGTATTTTAGCATTTATGAACTGGCCCAATTCACTTCCATTTTGTCGGACATATGCTGTTGATTGAGCTTAAAGGGACAGTTCACCCAAAAATGAAAATTCTCTCATCATTTACTCACCCTTATGCCATCCCAGGTGTGTATGACTTTCTTTCTTCTGCAGATCACAAATTAAGATTTTAAGAAGAATATCTCAGCTCTGGAGGTCAATACAATGCAAGTGAATGGTGATCAGAAATTTGAAGCTCCAAAAAGCACATACAGGCAGCATAAAAGTAATCTATACAACTCCAGTGGTTTAATCCATGTCTTCGGAAGCGATATGATGGGTGTGGATGAGAAACAGATCAATATTTAAGTCCTTTTTTACTATAAATCTCCACTGTGCGGTCACAAGAGGACGGAGTTCTTCTGTTTTTTTGCCGATTCACATTCTTTGTGCATAACGCCACCTACTGGGCTTGGAGGATGAAAAAAGGGAGGCATAAAGGAAAGGAAAAGAATAAATAATTAATATTTGCAAACAGCCCAAAAGATGGTGATATGCACGGAAAAAAAGAAAAGATCTCTCGTGAACGCGTAAAGGAGGGCTGGTCGAAAGTGGAGATTTATAGTAAAAAGTACTTAAATATTGATCTGTTTTTCACCCACACCTATCATATCACTTCTGAAGACATGGATTAAACCACTGGAGTCTTATGGATTACTTTTATGCTGCCTTTATGTGCTTTTTGGAGCTTCAAAGTTTTAGTCACAATTCACTTGCATTGTATGGACCTACAGAGCAGAAATTTTCTTCTAAATATTTTCATTTGTGTTCAGCAGAAGAAAGTAAGTCAAACACATCTGGAATAGCATGAGGGTGAGTAAATGATGAGAATTTTTGGATGAACTGTCCCTTTAAGATCTGTCACCTATTGCTTCATCGTGTCCTGGTTAAGAAACTGCGTTATACTTTGAGTCAAAAGCATTCAATAACTTGATCATATGTGTGTAGATGTGAAGCAGGCACTGATCCAGTGGCAAGAGAGGATTGATTTTGCTCACAAGCTGCTGACTCTGCTCAACTCTTACAGTCCACCAGAGCTACGCAACGCTTGTCTGGGTGAGTCGCCTTCATATACAAACAACACAACACTTTTTTCAAAAACAAAAGCTGTGGTTTAAAAGAAACTACCATCTGAAAGCTATTAAAAATTAATAGAAATGTTTGATATGTGACTTTTCTCATCCTCAGATGTGCTGAAGGAGCTGGTGCTGTTAAATCCTCATGACTTCCTGCACACACTTGTGCCCTTCCTACAGCACAACCACTGCACCTATCATCATAGCAACATCCCCAGTGAGTCTGAAACCATAACACATTACAGCCATAATAACCATCATCATGATATACAGTGATACGTGCCTGTTACAGTGTAACAAGCATTATCATTATTATTCTTTTGTTTGTAGTGTCATTCGGCCCGTATCTGCCCTGTAGAGAAAACATCAAACTGATGGGAGGAAAGAACAACATTCGCCCACCCAGACCTGAACTCAACATGTGCCTGCTGCCATCAATGGTGGAGACTAGTAAGGTGTGTATGACAGAGAATTATTCAGCTCAAATAAAAATCATTTTTCACAGTCAGCTTTAGTTCACGTGTGTCTTTGTGTTTCCTGTAGGGTAAAGATGAAGTGTATGACAGGATGTTGTTGGACTACTTCCTGTCATATCATCAGTTTATTCACCTGCTCTGTCGAGTCGCCATCAACTGCGAGAAATTCACAGAGACTCTCGTCAAACTCAGTAAGAGCCCTTCACTTGCTTTGATTGGTGTCTGTTTTGAGTGTGTGTGTGCTGATGTTTTAATCACGTGTGTACAGGTGTGTTGATCGCATATGAAGGACTTCCTCTGCACCTGGCTCTCTTTCCAAAACTATGGACAGAACTTGTTCAGTCTCAGGTATGATACTCTCTCATATACCTAAATACTCACTCTCTCTCACACACTCTCTTTAAGTCTCCTCTCTCTTATGTGTCAGTGTGCGATGGCTCAGTCGTGTGTGAAGCTGTTGTGTGAGGATCCGGCATTTGGAGAGTACATGAAGTGTATCCTGATGGACGAGAGAACTTTCCTCAACAATAACATGGCCTACTCTTTCCTCACCTGCTTCTTGCACAAGGTAAATACACATTAATGTGGATGGATGTTAATGAGCTACAGAAATAACAAAAAGCACAATGAAATATAATATATTCGCTTTATGAAGTCATATAATGTCTTTGAGGAACAGACCCAGATTTAAGTTGTTCACTAAAACTGTCAAAAGCTTTCAAAGCTCTGCAAACTTTAAATTTAAAGACTTGAAAGCATGTTTTGTATGCACTCCTTTTATGGTGCTGCTTTTATGATTTTCGGAGCTTGACAGTGTCTTCCCTCTCTGTAGGGGTTTTGGAACAACATGAGGATGAGTAAATGATGACAGAATTTTCCTTTTTGTATGAAACTGTTCCTGTAAGCCTCTATTTTACTTTTAATTTATGTATTTTAATTTATTCTGCGTTTTTTGTTTCAGTTTAGTTTTTATTTTATTTTGGTTTTAGTATTTTATGGCTGACAGAGTAAACTGATATCTTTGAAGTGTTACATTTCTTGTGGCATTTGCATGCTTAAGGCATGTAAAGGTTTTACATTTTATAATATACTGTGTATCGAAAACTAAAATTAACTCAAATGTATTTATTATTTGGCTAGTTTTGCAGTTATGAAAATGTACTTTAGTTCAGTTTTAGATTTTTCAGATTTTGTTTTATTTTTATTTCAGTTAACAATTGTTTTTTTTTTTTTTTTTTTTTTATTAACACAAATGTTTTCGTTTAGTTTTTTCATTTTCGTTTTTATTTTCATTTCCATTAACAAAGATGTTTTCATTTATTTTTTGTTTTATGAAAATGTGTTCATTTTGTTTTCATTTTGGTTTTTATTTTAGTTATCGAAAAAAATTTTGTCTAGTTTTCAGTGTAGTTTTTATTTTATTTTAGTTCACAAAAGTGTTTTTATTTTCATTTTTATTTTAGTTAATGGAAATATTTTCATTACATTTTTCGTTCTTTATTTTTATGTTAAGAATGTTTTTTTTTAAATTTATTTATTTTATTTTCCTTTTGTTTTTTATTTTAGTTCTCATTTTTTTTTATTTAGTTTGTTCTTATTTCAGTTAACAAAAATGTTTTCATTGATTTCATTTTGTTTTTTATTTTTATTTCAGTTCAGGAAAATTATTTCATTTTAGTTTTTGTTTTGGCTTTCATCAATGATAATAACACTGATGTGTTTGTGTGTTTAGGTGCAGGTGCAAGTGTTATCAGGGCAGAGCTGTTCAAATCTCATCAATGTCTTGGTGACCAACCTATTGAACGAGTACCACAGTCTGCAGCCTGAAATGACCAATCAGAGAGCAGAGATCAGCAAGACCAGCAGCCTCCTTAACGCAGTCAGTACAGGTCCTCCTGACATCATGTCCACACTCCAGCTATCCATCACACTTTATTTAACCCATTGTTTCTCTCTGTGTTACAGGATCTGCGGGCGCTAGTGCTGATAATGTCAGTTTACCCTCCTCAGCAGTTAGACCCAGCTTTAGGCCCGGCTTTACAGGAGCTGCTGTCTAAATGCAGACTGTGTCTGCAGCATCGCACCACATTAGAGATTGAGGCCAAGGAATGCAAGGTCAAAGGTATCCATACATGCACAAACACACACACACACACACACATAAATGCTAACCTCACTGTGGTTTATGTATTAGAAAATTGATAGTTCTGGCTCTTCTATCTGATTGGATGAACCAGTAAGAATGTATTTACACTTTTCAACTTTAGTAATATTTCTCTGTGTCTCTCTCAGTGGAAGAGGAGGGTGTCACTCCAGTGAAGCGCAGGCGAGTGAGCAGCAGCGCTGAAGATCGGCCAGCAGAGGGCAGCAGCAGCACCGTTTGCCCTCCCTCTACCACCTCATTGGCTCCCTGCTCGGAGCAGAAGGTGGAGCCGGGGGAGGCGTTAACGCCCACCAGCACTTCAGACACTGAAACCCGAGACTCCTCCCTTATCGACCCGGGAACCGAAAACGACCCACCCTCTCCCGACAGTGAGTCGCTCGAGGAGAAGAAAATGGAGGCTACTTCGTCGTCGTCATCATCATCATCATCATCATCATCCTCCCTTCCCGAAGCATTTAGTCGGACAGATGAAGCTCCACCCCAGATAGCAGGAAGACAGGTGGAGGAAGAGGAAGATAGAAGGAAGGAACCACAAGAGCAGGAAGTAGAGCCAGAAAGAGAGGAAGTCCCCTCCACTTCCTCCGCTGACCCAGCACTTCTACTCTCCAGCCTGCCGGAGGCAGCCGAGGGGCGAAGCTCCTCACTCCAGGAGGCGGAGTCATACAGCCACGCCCTCTCACAGGGCGTTTTAAACCCGGCAGGGCAGCAACAGGATGCTTTGGAAATGCTCTGTCGCACAGTCGAGGCCACAATCGCAATGGTTGCCAAACTTTCGAACGGAAAAGGAGGGTCACACCCTTCGCCATTGTGACATTACATTCATGTCCCTCCTTTTTCTAATTCTCTTTCCGTTTGCCATGCTTTTCATTTTTTTTATTTTTTATTTTTTTTGACATATTCGAATCTGGTTTATTCATAATTTTCTATTCCACCCTTTGTAGCTCGCATCATCTTTTTTGCATTTCCGTGGCGTTCTGGATATGAATGGTTACCATTGTAACAGACATTTCCGTGTTCCAGCCCTGGGGAAATCCAAATGGCGCAAAAGAAAGAAAAACAAACAATATCAGCTAATGCGTATTTTTCGCAAAGGGTAATTTCTTTCGTTTTTTTTAAACTTTTTTGTTTTGGTTTGGTTCATTTGTTATTGAAGTGGTTTGTTTTCAAAGCTGCAGTGAAACAGGGAAAAGGTTTACAACGTTTTAGTCCCGTCAGTGCAAAGTTGAATTTGCGTTTTTATTCACGTGTATTATTATGATTGTCTTCTGTGCCAGTTTTGTACTTACAGGTGCAAGGCTGAAAATGGTCTTGCTGTGTTTTTGTTTCTCTGTGGTGGATATCAAAAACTATGTTTACTTGTACATTGAAAAGAAGAACAAACCACAAGAACCTTGATTCTGTAAAGAATCTTCTAGTTGTTGCCTGGCTTTGTAAATGAGATGGTTACAAATATATATATATATATATATATATATATATATATATATATTTCTGTAAGATATATGTATACAGTATATATCCATTGAAGCGCAGTATACTGTATATATAAATCTACTGTATATATATGTTGTGTGTATAGAAACTTAACGGTGCTTTTTTTTCAGGCTCGGAACATTTGTGGCCTGAATTATTGCACATTTGTTGGAACAGCTCTATTTTATTTACCGAAATACATTCCATAATCTATTGGATGTCATTCTTGCATTCTCTGTATTTGATTTTTCTCTCAGTCTTTCTGTTTTGATTTTGTTTTAATATAGGATATAACTTAATAAAATTTTAATATGATTTAATTATGAACAGAGTCAAAACCAGGCGTGATTGTTTTTATTTAATTTATTTTTTTCGTGTCCGTGTTGTGGGTGAATCGAGGGAATGGAATACTAGCTTACTGCATACTGTGTAGAATAGAATGCATACTGACTACTATTTAAAAAAAATAGTATGTGAAGCAGTATACTGTAAATGCAATGATAAACATTTAAAATGTACTTATATTGTCACATGACCTTATTACGATTAATTCAAACAGAAATAATAAAAAAAAATTTTTTAGGGATGCACATATATATATATATATATATATATATATATATATATATATGGATATTTTTTTTTATTATTATTATTATTTTCTCCTTTTTCTCCCCAATTTGGAATGCCCAATTCCCAATGCCCTCTAGGTCCTCGTGGTGGCGTAGTGACTCACCTCAATCCGGGTAGCGGAGGACGAATCTCAGTTGCCTCCGCGTCTGAGACTGTCAATCCATGCATCTCATCACGTGGCTTGTTGAGCGCGTTACCACGGAGAAGTAGCGCGTGTGGAGGCTTCACGCCATTCTCCACGGCATCCACGCACAACTCCTCACGCACCCCACCGAGAGCGAGAACCACATTATAGCAACCATGAGGAGGTTACCCTGTGTGACTCTACCTTCCCTAGCAGCCGGGCCAATTTGGTTGCTTAGGAGACCTGACTGGAGTCACTCAGTATGCCCTGGATTTGAACTCGTGACTCCAGGGGTGATAGTCAGCGTCAATACTCGCTGAGCTACCCAGGCCCCCAGGGATGTACAGATAGTAAAATTTTTGGCTGATACGGATTTTAACAAAAAAAAACTATAACGACACCAATATTTTTGCCACTTATATTATTTTGTCATCAGGTCACTGTTTTACTTAGGAATGCTTAAATAATTTATGAAGAGGTACAAAAGCTTTTTTACTGTTCTAACAATAAATAGTTTCCTATATACAGAGTATTCAGACCCCATCATTTTTTTCACATCAATCTACACTCCATACCCCATAATAGCAAAGCAAAAACCAGATTTTTGATAACTTTGCAAATTTATTAAAAATAATTTTTTTTTATATCACATTGACATAAGTATTCAGACTCTTAACTCAGTACTTAGTTGAAGCACCTTTGGCAGCGATTACAGCCTCTAGTCTTTTTGGGTATGATGTGACAAGTTTTGCACACCTGGATTTGGGGATTTTCTGACATTCTTCTCTGCAGATCCTCTCAAGCTCTGTCAGGTTTGATGGGGACTGTCGGTGGACAGACATTTTCAGGTCTCTCCAGAGATGTTCGATTGTGTTCAAGTCCGGGCTCTGGCTGGGCCATTCAAGGACATTCACAGAGTTGTCCCAAAGCCACTCTTGCATAGTCTTGGCTGTGTGCTTGGGGTCATTGTCTTGTTGGAAGGTGAACCTTCGGCCCAGTCTGAGGTGCTGAGCGCTCTGGACCAGGTTCTCATTAAGGATATCTCTGTATTTTGCTGCGTTCAGCTTTCCTTCAACCCTGACCAGTCCCCCAGTCCCTGCCACTGAAAAACACCCCCACAGCATGATGCTGCCACCACCATGATTCACCGTCGGGATGGTATTGGCGCAGGTGATGAGAGGTGCCTGGTTTTCTCCAGACATGACGCTTTGAATTGAGACCAGACAGTTCAATCTGATCATCGGGTTCTTGGTTACCTCTCTTACCAAGGCCCTTCTCCCCGGATGGCTCAGTTTGGCCAGATGCCAGCTCTAGGAAGAGTCCTGGCTGTTCAAACTACCATTTAAGAATTATGGAGGTCACTGTGCTCTTGGGAACCTTCAGTGCAGCCGAATTGTTTTTGTAGCCTTCCCCAGATCTGTGCCTTGACACAGTCCTGTCTCTGAGCTCTTTAGGCAGTTCCTTTGACCTCATGGCTTGGTTTTTGCTCTGATATGCATTTTCAGCTGTGAGACCTTATATAGACAGGTGTGTGCCTTTCCAAATCATGTCCAATCAATTGAATTTGCCACAGGTGGACTCCAATCAAAGTGTACAAACATCTCAAAGATGATCCAGAGAAATGGGATGCGCCTTTGCTAAATTTCAAGTGTCATAACAAAGGGTCTGATACTTAAATACTTATGTCAATGTGATATTTCAGTTTTTTCTTTTTAATAAATTTGCAAAGTTATAAAAAATATGGTTTTTGCTTTGTCATTATGGGGTATGGAGTGTAGACTGATGTGAAAAAAATAAATAAAGCATTTTAGCATAAGGCTGCAACATAAAAAAATGTGAAGAAAAAAAAAATATATATATGTACAGTTGAAGTCAGAAGTTTACATACACATAGGCTGAAGTCATTAAAACTAATGTTTTTTAAGATTTTATATTAGCAAACTCTAGTTTTGGCAAGTCGTTTAGGACATCTACTTTGTGCATGACATGAGTAATTTTTCCAACAATTGTTTACAGACCGATTGTTTCACTTTTAATTGACTATATCACAAATCCAGTCGGTCAGAAGTTTACATACATTAAGTTAACTGTGCCTTTAAGCAGCTTGGGAAATTCCAGAAAATAATGTCAAGCCTTTAGACAATTAGCCAATTAGCCTCTGATAGGAGGTGTACTGAATTGGAGGTGTACCTGTGGATGTATTTTAAGACCTACCTTCAAACTTGGTGCCTCTTTGCTTGACATCATGGGAAAATCAAAAGAAATCAGCCAAGACCTCAAAAAAATAAAAATAAATAAATAAAAAATAAAAATTGTGGACCTCCACAAGTCTGGTTCATCCTTGTGAGCAATTTCCAAATGCCTGAAGGTACCACGTTCATCTGTACAAACAATAGTACACAAGTATAAACACCATGGGACCACACAGCCATCATACCGCTCAGGAAGGAGACGCATTCTGTCTCCTAGAGATGAACGTAGTTTGGTGCGAAAAATGCAAATAAATCCCAGAACAACAGCAAAGGACATTGTGAAGATGCTGGAGGAAACAGGTAGAAAGTATCTATATCCACAGTAAAATGAGTCTTATATCGACATAACCTGAAAGGCTGCTCAGCAAGGAAGAAGCCACTGCCACAAAAAAGCCAGACTACAGTTTGCAAGTGCACATGGGGACAACGATCTTACTTTTTGGAGAAATGTCATGAGAGTGTTAATTCTAAGTGCAATTTTCACATTTTCACAAGACCATTAATTCTAAGAGCAATTTTTGTAAGAGTGTTAATTCTAAGCGCAATTTACATGAGGGTGTTGATTCTAAGCGCAATTTTCATCAGAGCGTTAATTCTAAGTGCAATTTTCTAATTTTCATGAAAGCGTTAATTCTAAGCGCAATTTTCATAAGAGCATTAATTCTAAGTGCAATTTAAAAATTTTCATGAGAGCGTTAATTCTAAGCTCAATTTTCGTGAGAGCACAAATTCTAAGTGCAATTTATGTGAAAATGTTAATTCTAAGCGCAATTTTTGTGAGAGCGCTAATTCTAAGTGCAATTTACATGAGAGCCTTAATTCTACGCAATTTTCAAGAGAGCAATAATTCTGAGCGCAAATTCTAAGTGCAATTTATCTGAGAGCGTTAATTATAACCGCAATTTATGTGAGGGTGTTAATTCTAAGCGCAATTTATGTGAGGGCGTTAATTCTAAGCGCAATTTACGTGAGGGCGTTAATTCTAAGTGCAATTTACGTGAGCGTTAATTCTAAGCACAATTTACGTGAGGGCGTTAATTCTAAGCACAATTTACGTGAGAGCATTAATTATAAACGTAATTTATGTGAGGGTGTTAATTCTAAGCACAATTTACATGAGGGCGTTAATTATAAGTGCAATTTACGTGAGAGTGTTAATTCTAAGCACAATTTATGTGAGAGCGTTAATTATAAATGCAATTTACGTGAGGGCGTTAATTCTAAGCACAATTTATGTGAGAGCATTAATTCTAAGCGCAATTTACGTGAGGGTGTTAATTGTAAGCGCAATTTAATGTGAGGGTGTTAATTGTAGCGCAATTTACGTAAAAGCATTAATTCTAAGTGCAGTTTACGTGAGAGTGTTAATTATAAGTGCAATTTACGTGAAGGTGTTAATTCTAAGCGCAATTTACATGAGGGCGTTAATTCTAAGCGCAATTTATGTGAGAGTGTTAATTATAAGTGCAATTTACGTGAAGGTGTTAATTCTAAGCGCAATTTACATGAGGGCGTTAATTCTAAGCGCAATTTACGTGAGGGTGTTAATTCTAAGCGCAATTTAGGTGAGGGCGTTAATTCTAAGTGCAATTTACGTGAGGGCGTTAATTCTAAGCGCAATTTACGTGAGAGCATTAATTCTAAGCGCAATTTACGTGAGGGTGTTAATTCTAAGCACAATTTACGTGAGGGCGTTAATTATAAGTGCAATTTACGTGAGAGTGTTAATTCTAAGCACAATTTATGTGAGAGCGTTAATTATAAATGCAATTTACGTGAGGGCGTTAATTCTAAGCGCAATTTACGTGAGGGCGTTAATTGTAAGCGCAATTTACGTGAGGGTGTTAATTGTAAGCGCAATTTAACGTGAGGGCGTTAATTGTAAGCGCAATTTACGTGAGAGCGTTAATTCTAAGTGCAATTTACGTGAGGGCGTTAATTCTAAGCGCAATTTACGTGAGGGCGTTAATTCTAAGCGCAATTTACGTGAGGGCGTTAATTGTAAGCGCAATTTACGTGAGGGCGTTAATTCTAAGCGCAATTTACGTGAGGGCGTTAATTCTAAGCGCAATTTACGTGAGGGCGTTAATTCTAAGCGCAGTTTACGTGAGGGCGTTAATTCTAAGCGCAGTTTACGTGAGGGCGTTAATTCTAAGCGCAGTTTACGAGAGGGCGTTAATTATAAGCGCAATTTACGTGAGGGCGTTAATTGTAAGCGCAATTTAACGTGAGGGCATTAATTCTAAGCGCGATTTACGTGAGAGCGTTAATTCTAAGTGCAATTTAGGTGAGAGCGTTAATTCTAAGTGCAATTTACATGAGGGTGTTAATTCTAAGCACAATTTACGTGAGAGCGTTAATTATAAGCGCAATTAGCGTGCCAGCTTAAGTGGCCGTAGGTGGGAGTGTTTGCGCTATCTGTGGGCGTATGCGCACAAACTGTTGGTGTATTGTATGTAAATGAAGTGGCGCAAAGCACAATTTGCTATTTTCCTGAGAAATAGGTAATTTTGCTAAGTTTCAATACCACGTCTGTTTTCAGCGCAAAGTTTAAACTCAGTTCATCAATAATGTCCCTGATGATCACTGTTGTAGCCTTTTTATGAAACAAATATTTATGATTGTGTTAAACAATATTTACGTCATGGTTTATTTTTAAATTATTATTATTATATATTTACAATTTTATTTATGATCTAATTTGTATTGGTATTCTTCCACCTGTTGTCGTGGAGTGATTTTAAGTCACTGCAAAAGGGGCCAGTGAAGAAGTTGGAGAGAGTAAAATGTTTGCATTTGGTATGATTTTTTTGACCACTTTGGCATTTTGATTATATTTTCATTTTGTTTGAAATGTAATTTGAATTTAGAAATATTTTTGGTTTCATATTTTGTGTTTCAATAAATGATGAAATTTTTCAAAATCGACCGGTAGAAGTGAAGTGCGTGCTGATACAATCACTGTTAATATTAGACATGATTTGTGTGTTATTAGATGAAAATGATTCATAATACTTACATTTTCTATAATTTAACCCCTTATACTCTGATGCATTTTTGTAGAGAACCCCCTAAGGTAAAAGTTTTTGGCTACTTGGGGCTTATTGCAGCAGTTAACCAAGTATAAAAGAGATGTTTGTATTTGATGACTTGTATTTGATGAAATCATGTTTCACTTTGTAATTCTTTTGAAAATCTTTCAAACTGTGACATTAGGGCAACAAAATAAACTGTACAGTCACATTCCTGAGAATGAGAGCTTTCATTTGAAATATGACTTGTCCATTTAGGTGCTATGTGAAAGACTAATATTTTCATATAAATATTTTTACCCCATTACCTCAAGGGGGCGCTAATTTGTGACTTGAATTTTTAGAGGCCTTATTTTGCCTTATTAATGCAGAAGTGATGGGTATCTCTGAAAAGTTTAGATTCTAGGCTTTCAAATGATACCTCATATGCCTGATTTATGTATACAGGGACTTTAAAGTTTTAAACGTAAACTTTTTTCACGATAGAGCGCCCCCCTTTGGACCCACCGGCGGGTCCCTAAATCCAAATCCTGCCCCACTTTTTACATGCATGTATAAGGAGCGTGTCACTGTCATAGAAATATGCCTGACATTCAACAAGGACGCAGTTAATGCACAAAATAATGTAAGTCCATAGTTCTCTTCTACTAATTCATTGCATACAGTCCATTTACCCTACCAACTTCTAATGAATGTGTTGTCTTTCTGGTGCTTGAGGAAATGTACTACTGTTTACTGGTGTGTGCGTGCAGTGAGGAGGCAGATGAAAAGGATTAACTTCCTTCTTTGAACGTTTATTCTGAACTCAAGCATCAAACAAAATCCCGGATTAGAAAGAGCACAGCAAAACAGGTCTCTCTCTTCCCCTCCCTTTTTCTTCCTCCCCCCCTCTTACCTCCTCCTCTCTAAGGCACCCCTCCCCACAACAATATAGGAATGTGATATTGTGAGTGATGTCTGCACGGTGTAATGAAGTGTGTGTGTGTGTGTGTGTGTGGATGGATCGTTACAATAGGATGCAGACGGTGCCGGAGAAGAACATCAGAATTCAATTGCACTTGACCCAGTCCATTAGCGCTTTGCGCACGCAGTTTCACAAACCCACTTGCGCTTAGACTTAGCGCATGCTTGCACAAAATCCAAAAACTTCATGGTCATGCCCACTGACTTTGCGCTTATGACTTATGGTATAACGCTGCATTTAGCGCTAGCGCTAGCGCTCTCAAAATAGGACCCCAAATGAGCTAAAATGTTTCTAAAATAACTCCATTACTGTGATTTGGTTTAGGCAAATTTCTCATTCATAGCACAGAAGACTTCATGGCGTTCTCCATTATGTTTCACTTATTTCATTGCATTTATGAACTTTTTACTATATCTACTAAAATTCATTTGGAGAAATAGATACAAATGAGTCTATTGCTATAAAATTAATTCAAGTTAATAATTGGCAAATCTGAAACTCAAAACTCTTCTGAAACTCCTGAGGAGACGTGAGATTACTGGGGTGTTTTTCTTCGGGGAAAACATCTGAAAAAGCAGGCAACTTGACAACATACAGTAGTCTCATAACAACTTGTAATAATATATTGGAGATGTACGTTTTTTTTGTTTGTTTTTTTTTTCTTCTCAGATTAACATTTTTTATTGATTCATATATTAACAAATAAAAGCAAGAACATTTACAAACAGAATGAATATTTAACCCTATCTATTACTACCCCCCCACCCCCCAACCCCACCCACAAGAACACCCCAGTTGTCCCACATGATTATAGACACACACACACAAAAAAAATTAAATAAAATATGATAATCACACACATAACATCTACATCTACACCTCTGTCTCCACTGTCCCTCCCCGAGAGCCCTCCAAAAATGCCAGATATTTCCCCATAAACAAGTCCAAATTACCCAATCCTCTAGATATCCCTTTTTCAAAGGCTGCCACCCTTCCCATCTCCGCACAGCACTCTAGAAATGATGGCGCTCCCTCTGACTTCCAATGCCTTAAAATGACTTGTCTGTCAATCATAACACTTGTCAGAACCCAATTTTCTATAAATTTGTCCTCCAAATTTATGACCGCCCCATCGCCCAAAACACAAAGTCTGGGGCAAAGTCAACCCTGAGTGCCCAAAACATCACACAAATAACTCTGAACCCTCAACCAAAAATCTTGAATCTTAACACACCCCCAAAAGACATGGGTTGTGTCTCCAACTTCTGATTGGCAACGCCAGCAGGTGGGTGCATCTTTAAAACCAAGCCTGTATAATCTAGAGGGGGTCCAGTAAAATCTATGTAAAATCTTAAATTGCCTAAGGCGAACCCTTGCATCTCTAGATGCAGACTTGACATTTTTTAGAATCCTAGTCCATACTCCTTCCTCCAATACCAAATTCAAATCTTTCTCCCATGAGATGTACGATTTCTTAAGATTTCGCCATCTCGTACTATTTTTATAACTTGTCATGGGACTGGGTTGGACTTGAGCAAAAATCTCCAATTGCTCTCCGTTTAATCTCATTGCTACTGTTCAGAATGGGTGTATTACCCTTTAAAAAAAACAGGTTTAATGTGATCAGTAGTCTGTTGGCGGGATTTAACATTTCATTTTGCCGCGTAGTTTGCCAGAGGATCAGTGAATGAATGAATTGGCCTGTAGGGTGCTCCATGCATCTTAGTCATGTTAATCTGCTTCCTGTTTGTTGTTGTTTCCCCATCTTGACCTGCAGAAACACACCTTAATAAATGTCTTTAGGTAATCTTTATGGCTGTTGATGTCAGTATGCTTTCAAACTTCTCCGACAGCACACGTTCATCACCCAAATGTCTATTTGATGTGTGTGTTTACGTCTGGAAGATGTATTTCTTTGTTGTTTGCTCATCTACAATACGTCACGGATGCCAATAAGACATTCAGCAGATATCTTTGAAACATTTATGATTTAGAATGATGATGTTTAGCAGATGTTAATTAGATTGTGATGCTTTTCAGATGAAAAGACCTAATAACAGACATCTCAGAGATGTACGTGTGCTATCTGGGTCTGTTTTCGGTCAGTATTAGGATTAAAAATATAAATGATACTGTTATTTTCAAACCAAAGTTCCATGAATTCTTTTGCGCTTTTGATAATGAAAATAACAGTTTCTGGAGCATTTAGAAGGGCTTTGAATATATTCCGAAGATTTGTGATCAGAGAAATCAACTATTAGTTCTAATAAATCAGAAGTCTTTAACATTTTCCAGGCTAAGGACCCCTTGGTGAGTAGAGAGACCAGGCAGGGTCTGCCTGGTACATAATGCATTTTATATTGTATATTGTTGCATTTTAAACCTGGCTTTTAGGCTAATATATCTAAATACTTTAGAATGGTCTCATGGCAAAGCCATTAAAATAATCACCACTGATTATTATTTTATAACCAAATGCTTGAATATTAAATTTTAATTTCACTTCATACATTTAATGAGCCTACAAGATTAGCAAAGCAATCCATAACGTTGCAGTCCCATAGACATCCTATGGTGATACACCGAGACGACGAGGCTGTTTTTTAAATGGATGTCTATGGAAGAGATGCTTCAGTACACTAGACTGCTTTTGTGAGGAAACAGCTCATAACTTAATGAACTGGCCACATGTATGCCAATCTTCAACTTGTTTTACAAAAACTATCCTTTTGAAATGAACTATGTGTGGAGTTTATTACATTAAAATTGCTGTTTTATAAGAGAAGACATGAACAGTTTTAATCTTCAAGATGCATTTCTCCTCTGCTGCTTCTCTGATTATTGTATTAGAAAGTATAAATGACAACAGTGAAGTTTATTAATGTTTCTGCAGTACAATACAAACTGTATTCTAATTTCGTGATTTTGCAAGACACAACTACAGATTTAAAATAGCTGGTAGCATGCAAGAATTTGTTTTAATACTTCAGGAGGGGGCTGCATTACCATCTTCCACAAGAGGACAGCAGGTTTTGTTTTACTACTGTGACTTTTTAGTAAAAAAAAAAAAAAATAAATTTTTTTTCTGAATAGTATACTACCATACTACTCTGACTGTTTCTGTAGTATGCAGTGTGTATACTCTGCACATTTTAGCAAATACAGTATATTATATATAAAAATTAAGATTCAGTTCATAAAGTGAGACTTTTAACTCTAAAAAACCCAGAAGCCTTTAATGGCTGGTGAATTATCTGTGTTAATTTTGACAAAAAACAACCTTAAAAAGCAAAATAATAATAATCGTCAAAAACGATATATCAGTCGACCTCTATTTCAAATTACTCACATGAAGTATGAGTAATAGTAGTACTGATGCTTTTAGAAACAAGCTCAAAAAGCAACTATCGGTGCCGATTAATCCGAAAAAAAACTATATATCAGTCAAATTCTAGTTCAACTTACACAAATTATGATAGTGGTGATGCTTGCCTTAGAAACAAAATGGATTGTATGGCTTTCAGTATACATAAAACACAAAATCCAAAAGTACTTTATCTGCACAAACAACTCATAAATGTGAGACCTTTAAATATAAACAAGCCCGAAGCTTTTAATGGCTGGTGAATTATTAGTATTCATTTTGACAAAAAACTATCGCTCAAAAAGTAACTATCGGTGCCGATTAATCGGCAAAAACTATATATCTGTCAGCCTGTAGTTAAAATTACTCACATGATGTATGAGTAATAGTTGTAGTGATGCTTGCCTTAGAAACAAGCTCAAAAAGCAACTATCGGTGCCGATTAATTGACAAAAACTATATATTCATTTGACCTCTTGTTCAGATTACTCACATGAAGTATGAATAATTGTAGTAGTGATGCTTGCCTTAGAAAAAAGCTCAAAAAGCAACTATCGGTGCCGATTAATTGGCAAAAACTATATATTCATTTGACCTCTTGTTCAGATTACTCACAAGACGTATGTGTCATAGTAGTAGTGATGCTTGCCTTAGAAACAAGCTCAAAAAGCAACTATCGGTCCCGATTAATCGGCAAAAACGATATATCGGTCGTCTTCTAGTTAAAATTACTCACACGATATATGAGTAATAATAATAGTGATGCTTGTCTTAGAAACAAAATTGATTAAATGGCTTTGGATATAAATAAAACACAAAATCATGTAAAACATCAAACAACTCGTAAAATATTCACACTCCTTACTAAATGAGATCCCAGACAAAGCTTTATATAGAAGCATGTCATCAGAATTAAATATTTAATATCAGCAGTAATCAAGTAATACACTACATATTACTAGTTACTTCTATAAAATTGTAATCTGATTATTTTACTGAGTAGGTCTTCAAAAAGTAATCACACTACTGATTACTTTCAGTTTACTTTCTGCAACACTTTTCACAGAAAAGTTTTTTTTTGCTCAACAAATTCAAAATTATGTCACACATTAGTCATATACTCAGCACCACACGTTTCTCCCTTTACCTTGATTTATAAGGGGGCATTCGCCCTTTAGCTGTCACAATGAAAGGAGACGTACATATGAACATAATTCATGTTTAAATTCTACATAAATATTACTATTTTAACCCAAGTTATGTACTTAAAAGTAATTAACTTTAATTGAAAGTGAGTAACTGTAATCTTCTTCTTTCGGCTGCTCCTGTTAGGGGTCGCCACAGCGGACCATCCATGATCCGCATATTTGACTTGGCACAGGTTTTATGCTGGATGCCCTTCCTGACGCAACCCCCAGTGGCTGGGGGACTCTCGAGTAACTGTAATCTGATTACTACAATTTAAAATGTAATGTGCCACATTATTTTGACTAAAAAGTAGTTCAATTACAGTAACTAATTCCTTTGTAATCTGATTACACCCAACACTGAATCAGATTAAATGGACTGAATAGGTGTTGATGTCATGTACAGGTTGTGTATGGTTAAATGTGTTCTCACAGACATACACAAACACACTGATATAGAGCAGCTGTAATACAGTTTAAACAACAGGTATGACCAGACAGTGTTTTCACTGTTCACAGTGCTTGACCTTTGGACACTACAAGTCTTCTCTAAAACTAGGACAGTGAGCATATGGATTATCTCTTTATTACACAATCAACACAATGGATTAAAAGGGTAGAAAAAGTGTACTAGCACACACCTATAAATGTGTGCAGACATGCTCCAAAAATCAAGACACACCCTTGTCTGTGGTTTAATTCCATGTGCTTTGAAAGAAGTTGTAACATGTTTGGTATATTTTTTAAAGGTGTTGTTTGTATGTTGTGCTGTATTGCTGGCACAGTTTTAAAACAATTGCAAACTTTGTAGGCCTCAGTGAAAGTCTGATTTCTAAATGAGCAAAATGTGTAATTTATAAGTTAAAGGTGCACTTAGTATTTTCTTTTTTTTTTTCTTTTAAAAGGTTTATATTGAAAAATATAGTACTCTTGACTAATATTTTTAAAATCGTGCACACTCATATGAGATGAAGCTGTTTTATTTTACATGGATAAAAATGTCCCCATTATCGGACATTTAACTCACAAAATAAATGAATCATGGCTGATGGAGAATAGTACATAATAGCATTGGTAACCAAAAGCTATTGCGTTTACGTGATGCAGACTGCCACATCGGCCAGTGCAACAGAACAAAAAATGACAGAGTGCACCTTTAAAATTCATCAACACATTCTTGAAATGCATGAGGTTTCTTCTAGATCTTAATATTGCAGAAATGGAGTAGTATGGTAGTATAGTTTTCTGAACATAACTCATGTCTTATTTCATGAGTTACAGGAAATAGAGATCCATTAGTGACATTAGCTCTCATTGCACTGCTATAAAAGCTTTCCTCCCGTGAGTCACTTTAGCTCTTTTCTCTTAAGTTAATTTTGTTTATTTGTTTTCAAATGTGAGATGCCGATCTGTAATAGAGGCAGTGTTTTATCAATCCACAGAATGAGATTGAGAATGAGAGCTACTGTTTTGTTTTGTTTATTCTGTTATTTTGAAACCACTTAAAAATGTTAATTGTGGAAAACAGATCGACAAAAAACCTGACAAAACATGCTATTTTGACTTTTTCTACAAATGTTTAAAAAAAGACAGTGAAATATATGCATTATGGCCTTTATAACTTATATAACTAATATTATTTACAATGCAAACCTGGCATAGCTAGCCCAAACATTTAAAGTCATATTTAGTAAAACTAACAGATTTGGACTTTTTCTTTTTGTTAAATGAAGGTCACATTAAAACTGACCCGGCCTTTATCATTTATTTTTGTTATTTTTCAAATACCTTTTGTGTATAGATTTTAATTTCATTTATGAAAATCTATTTTCTATTTTATGGAAATCCATTATAAAATTACAAATTATTACATGTTTAAAACTGATCATATAAACAAAGAGTGAAATAAACATAAACCATTTCAGTATTTATAATGGGATAATGTTTCTGTCAATTTTTCCAAAATTACGACTGTCCCACAGTTGTGTCGTCTTTTATACCACAACAAACTATTTTGCCACTAATAAAGTTTTTTCAAAAGTTTGTGTACTTGGTAACCAAGTCAACAAAAGTGTCAGAGATGTTTAAAGAAAACAAAGATAATATTTTTATTGGGCATTATCTCCAATCAAGAAAAAAAAGTTGGCCATTTTATTTCAAAAGCATTAAAAATGTCATTTTTTTCATCAGTGTCATTTCCACCACAGAAATCTATTAAACATAATACAGAATTTGAGATGTGCTGGAAATGACACTGTCTTGGAAATTTCCATGACTTTCAGAAATAAATAAATATCTCCTGTGATACATGTACATACATACAATGGCAAGAAAAAGTATGTGAACCCTTTGGAATTAGCTGGTTTTCTGCATTAATTAGTCATAAAATGTGATCTCATCTTTATCAATGTCACAAGTATAGACAAACACAATGTGATTAAACTAACAACACACAAACAATTATAATCTTTCATGTCTTTATTGAACACATCCCATTAAACATTCACAGTGCTGTGGAATAAGTAAGTGAACCCTTGGATTTAATAACTGTTGATTCTCCTTTGGCAGCAATAACCTCAACCAAGAGTTTCCGGTATCTGCGGATTAGACCTGCACAACGTTCAGAAGGAATTTTGGACCATTCTTCATTTCAGAACTGCTTCAGTTCAGCTATATTCTTAGGATGTCTGGTGTGAACGGCTCTCTTGAGGTCATTCCACAGCATCTCTATTGGGTTAAGGTCTGGACTCTGACTGGGCCACTCCAAAAGGTGGATTTTCTTTTTTTCTTTTTTTTGTAGCCATTCTGTAGTGGATTTACTTTGATGTTTAGGGTCATTGTCCTGCTGCATCACCAAACTTCTACTGACGAGAGGGAGGGGCGGTTCGTTCCGCCACAGTATCCCTTTTCAGCTTTTATGCAAAACAACAATTCTTGATTGTAGGTCTTCTGAGATCTCTTTTTTTTGCGAGGCATGGTCCACGTCAGCAGATGCTTCTTGTGAATAGTAAACTCAAAATGTTTGAGTGCTTTTTATAAGTCAAAGTAGCTCTAACCCACACCTCCAATCTCGTTTCTTTAACTGGATGCCAGGTTTGCCAACACTTGACTCTCTTGATTTTGTTGAAGTCATTATCTTAGGGGTTCACATACTTTTTCCAACCTACATTGTGAATGTTTGAATGATGTATTCAATATGTACAAGAACAATAAAATAATTTGAGTGTTGTTAGTTAAAACAGATTGTGTTTGTTCATTATTGTAACTTAGATGAAGATCAGACCAGATTTTAAGACAAATATATACATAAATGCAGGTAATTCCAAAGGGTTCACATACTTTTTCTTGCCACTGTACATAATGTAACATTAACTTTGTTAGAAGGCAAATTAAATAAAGTAGTGAGAGTGTGAAATTTTTTTTAACAGGATTTTACTTTCTAATAATTCACTGGGTTAAAGTTCCCAAATTTGAAGAAACACCCATAAATATTTTTAATTCTATGTTACTTAACAAAACAAATCTACAAGAATGTCACAAAACTGCGAAAATTTGATAAATAGCCTAATAAAGAAACAAACAGTTCTGCATAAAAACAAACAAAATTTCTTGGTAAAGAATGGTACTGTGAACAATGCACAGGTCGGTTCATGGTTTGTTTGCTCAACAGAAATAGGTTTTGCTCAGCAAAAACAAAAATTAGAGGGGACATCACTTCGCTCCATTGTCTTTGGCTGTAATAGGAGACTGCTCTGTGTTGTAAGTGGCTTTCAATATCGTCACTCATCTGTCTGTATGTGTGTTTGTGTATCTGAGTGCTCTAATTGTTTCTCATTTTTCGTGCTGTATGCTCAGAGATGCATTACACTGTATGATTCATGCTGAGAGAATAGGGGACTGTAGTTAGCTATTCAGTTCTCTTTAGAGTGGGAGTGAAGCTGAAAGGGTACTCATCACGGGTGTAACAATGCTGAAATGAGATTGATGCTTCATTCAGGGTCATATAGAGCACAATTACTGCCACTAATTTCAAACACAATTGTGTTTGCGTTAGATTATGTATTATTATCATTTAAAAAAACAAAATGATAATAATTTCTTGACTCCACATTGTGCCTAACAATGACCTTACACATACAGCCTCTCATACCTTATTTTTCAATTATATAATAGTTAATATTTCATTACATTGAATCTAGAAAAAGATGTTAATTCTCAATTTAATAGAGGACAATAATAGGAAAATCCTATTAATTATCTCCACAAACAAACTGATTATTTGTAAGTCTCCCTACACCTCAAACTACTAGTATACTTGCAAATATCTGAAAGTTTTGCTATAGAGTTAAAATATATTGTTTATATATATTCACTGATGAGCCAAAACATTATGACCACTCACAGGTGAAACGAATAACACTGATCATCTCCTAACAAGGCCACATGTCAAGGTCTGGGTAGATTAGATGGTGAGCGAACAATCAGTTCTCGTAGTCAACATGTTGAATGCAGGAGAAATGGTTAGGAATAAAGACCTGAGCAACTTTGACAAGGGCCAAATTGTTATGGCCAAATGACTGGTTCAGAGCAACTCTGAAACAGCAAGGCTTGTGGGGTGCTCCCGGTCAGCAGTGGTGTGTACCTACTGACAGTGGTCCGAGGAGGGAAAAACCAAAAACCGGCGACAAGGTGTTGGGCGCACAAGGCTCATTGATGCACGAGGGCAATGAAGGCTATCCCATGTAGCTCGAGCCGACAGGAGGTCTACTGTGGCACAAGTCACAGAACATTTTAATGATGGTTACGGGAGGAATGTGTCAACACACAGTGCATCGCAACCTACTGCAGATGGGGCTGCATAGCTGTCAGAGTGCCTATGATGACCCCTGTCCACCACCGAAAGCGCCTACAATGGGCATGCGAGCTTCGGAACTGGATCTTGGAGCTGTGGAAGAAGGTCGCCTGGTCCGATGAGTCCTATTTTCTTTTACATCACATGGACGGCCATGTATGTGTGCGCCGTTTACCTAGGGAAGTGATGGCACCAGGATGCACTGTGGGAAGACAACAAGCTGGTGGAGGGAGTGTGATGCTCTGGGCAATGTTCTGCTGGGAAACCCAGTCATTCATGTGGACATCAATTTGACACGTGCTACCTACCTAAACATTGTTGCAGGCCAGGTACACCCCTTCTTGGCAATGGTATTCCCTGATGGCAGTGGCCTCTTTCAGCAGGATAATGCGCCCTGCCACACTGCACACAATGTTCATGAATGGTTTGAGGAACATGATGAAGAGTTCAAGGTGTTGCCCTGGCCTCCAAATTACCCAGATCTCAATCTGATTGTGCATCTGTGGGATGTGTTGGACCAACAAGTCTGATCCATGGCGGCTTCATTTTGCAACTTACAGGACTTGAAGGATCTGCTGCTAATGTTTTGGTGCCAGATACCACAGGACACCTTCAGTGGTCTTGTAGAGTATGGTCGCCGCTGTTTTGGTGGCACCTGGAGGACCAACAGCATACTAGGCAGGTGGTCATAATGTTTTGACTCATCGGTGTATAATCATCAACTTTAAATCAATAGTTTTATATTTTTTTCTTTGTTTTCATGTGATAACCTTTGTCTTTTTATCAGATTTTTCAAATTCCTGTATGTTTTGTAATGTTGTGACACCACGGAACTGGCTGTTTTGGTTAATGATTTAGAACTGTATTATGGCTGAAAAGCTATGAAATTCCTATTAAAATTGTTTTTATGGAAAAATACTTCCAGAACCAGGCTGGCTAAAAAAGTTACACTACTTTATAAATTCAGATTTAATCATTTTAGATACTCTTGATCCTGAGGATTTTTTTGGTGTTTGCTTTTACTTTCTGAGTGTGTCCCATGTTGTGAATCTTACACCTCTGTGTTAATGCAGGTTGATTCAGTAACCAATGTGTCAGCATTACTAATATTATGTGTTTTCCTTAAAACCCCAGAATGTTTTCAGATCAGTTAAAGTGAATGGGTAAATGTCAACATTCTCTTTTTCTCCGTCTTTCTCCTTTTCAGAACTCTGAGTTTGTGTGTTTGGAGTTTGATGAACAGAAGGTAAATCTAGTGCTGAAGAAGATGGCAGAACTTCAGGAGAGCATCGACAGCACTGTTCACCACCGCTAGAGCTTGTGTGTGTGTGTTTGAGTGTGTATGTGTGTGTTTTAACTGTTGTATTGTTATCTGTGTCCCCCCAGTTATTCTGTGATAAACAGTGCACATTGACATTGTGAATTACACACTTGAAATTGCCTGCCCAAAGTCTTAATGTTTTGCAAGTTCGTCATGTATTCTATCAACCACTGCAAACTCTTTAAATACATTATGAAAGTATGTCAAATTCCATTAAGGGCCACGTTTTCACCTTGTTCAAGTGTCATATCTGTGAAACACAAAATGAGTTTAAACACTTTGAGAGATCACAAATACGCAGCAGTTCCATTAATCAGATTGAAAAACAGCCTTTAATCCTTAACATTTGCCATTTTTCTGTGCGCATCGGGTTTCCCCCCGCATTATTCTCTTATCGCGATTCAACTGCGTGCATTTTACAGCGCGCACCCATTTTTCTCCTCTTTGTTACACGGATTATTGCATCGAAACAATTGTGTGAGGGATTCACATCGATCTCAAACCCTCACCGCTCAGGAACAACCAACAAAAACAACAAAAACAACAAACAACTGCGGTAAGTCATGGCATCCGCTCATGCTATTTCTTCCTGTATTACATGTCACTTGTTTACAATAGCCTCTTCCGTCAGCAGTGAGGGATTCACATGTGATAAATGTAAGGAATTAGTCAGGCTGATGGAGAAGTTTAATGAGTTAGAGACACGCAGCCAAACGCTAATGAGAAAGAGAAGCCGGTAGATACTGTTTCGGATGCGGGTAGTACAGCGAGCAACACACACACTTTGGTTCCGTCTGTAGAGCCCCCGCAGCAGGGCATTTGGGTGACGTCTCAGCGGCATACTCCCTCAGCAAAGCGACATCACTCTCCCGTACCTGTTAGGGTTTCCAATCGATTCTCCCCACTCAGTGATGCACCCACTGAGAATCATGTTGAAGGAGCCCTTGTTATTGGTGATTCTATTGTAAGGAATGTTGAAATAGAGACTCCAGCCAGTCGGAAATCACTAGAGATAATGTTAAAGAGGTATGTGAATTTGCAAAAACGATGTCAGATGCTGTAATATGTGCTGGCCCTCGTGATGATGAGGTTTATAGTAGATTAGTATTACTGAATGGCTGGATGTCTGAGTGGTGTCCGGAGAATAGCATAGGATTTATAGAAAAATGGAAGAGTTTTTGGTGTAGAACTGACCTGCTAAAGAGAGATGGACTCCATCCCTCCAGGGAAGGTGCCACTCTCCTTTCTAGTAATTTGGCTCATAGTCTTAATAATGATAGTATTTGACTAACTGGGGCCCAGGTCAGGAAGCAGACAAACTACTTAATCCGAACATCTGCTAGCTGCCTTGAGACGTCAAAAAGGTCACATAAACTACAACACATAGAGACTGTATCACCTACAAATCATAGAGACTGTCTGTTCCCCGAACTATCAAACACAAAACTCTCACTAAATCATTTAGAAAAAAATTGATTAAGGTCAAACTTGAACAAAACAAAAAAATTAAAGATAAACAGAATATAAAGATAGGGCTACTAAACATTAGATCTCTTAGAGCACTAATTTTAAATGAAATTATAACAGATCATAGTTTGGATGTGCAAACTGTTTGATATTGTTAAAAACATGAGCCTCATCTGAAGGGTCGAGGAGGAGGTGTTTCTACAATTTACAGTGAAATTTTTGGTGTTACTCAGAGGACAGGGTATAAATTTAAGTCTTTTGAACTAATAATGCTTAATGCGACACCGTCAGATATAAATAAAAAAACTCTGTCGTCTTTTGCCCTTGCTACAGTATATAGATCACCCGGGCCGTATTCTGATTTCCTTGGTGAATTTGCAAATTTTATATCAGATCTAGTAGTTCATGTAGATAGAGCTTTAATTGTTGGTGACTTCAACATTCACATAGATAATGAAAATGACACATTGGGATTAGCATTTATCGATATTCTCAACTCTCTTGGAGTCAGACAAATGTGACAGGAGGAATTCATCGGCATAATCATATGCTAGATTTAATTCTGTCATATGGAGTTGATGTTGATACTATAGAAATTCTGCCGCAGAGCGATGACATCTCGGATCATTACCACGTCTCTTGTATGCTGTGATCAGCTAATGTTACTCAATCTACACCACGCTATCATTCAGGTTGAACTATTCTTTCGACCACTAAAGATAGCTTCACTAATAATCTTCCAGATCAATCTCATACACTCAGTAAACCCCAAAGCCTAGAAGAACTTGATGAAATAACAGAAAATATAAATACAGTCATCTCTAGCACTCTTGATAGTGTCAATCCCCCCCCCTTCGATTAAAGAAAAAAAGCCCTGCACCATGGTACAATGATCACACTCATGCTCTCAAGAGAGCAGCTCGGAAAATGGAGTGCAAGTGGAAGAATACAAAATTAAAGGTATTTCATGGTGCATGGAAGTATAGTGTCTGTAGATACAGACAGGCACTAAAAGCTGCCAGGTCAACATATTTTAGCAAACTCATAGAAAATAACCACAACAATCCTAGGTGTTTATTCATTACTGTGGCTAAATTGGTTTGCAATAAAGCATTGACTGAACCAGATATTCCGTCGCAGCACAATAGTAATGACCTCATAAATTTCTTTACTGATAAAATTTAAATAATCAGAAATTAAATTAGAATTATGCAATCATCTGTCACAGCACCTCAGAAAACAGTGTCTCATAATTTTCCTCACGTGCAACTTCAATCCTTTGCTGTCATAGTTCATGAAGAGCTAACAAAACTTATCAAAACATCAAAAGCCACAACATGTATGTTAGATCCAATACCAACTAAGCTCTTAAAAGAGGTATTCCCTGTAATCTCAGAACCTCTTCTTAATATTATTAACTCCTTGCTATCCTTAGGACATGTCCCAAGAAACTTTAAAATGGCAGTTATCAAACCGCTTATTAAGAAGCCATAACTTGATCCTGGAGAATTGGCTAATTATAGACCGATTTCAAATCTCCCATTTATGTCTAAAATACTAGAAAAGGTAGTGTCCTCCCAAATATGTTCATTTCTACAGAGAAATAGTATATATGAACAATTTCAGTCAGGATTTAGGCCTCATCACAGTACAGAGACTGCACTTATCAGAGTTACAAATGACTTGCTCTTATCATCTGATTGCGGCTGCACTTCACTTCTAGTGCTTTTAGATCTTAGTGCTGCCTTCGACATGATAGATCACGACATTCTCTTGAATAGGCTGGAGAATTATGTTGGCATTTGTGGAGCTGCATTAGCATGGTTTAGGTCCTATTTAGCAGACTGATACCACTTTATCTATGTAAATGAGGAATTGTCAAACCAAACAAAAGTAAAGTATGGAGTGCCACAGGGATCAGTTTTAGGGCCTCTGATTTTCTACTTGTATATGCTTCCCCTGGGAGATATTATCAGGAATCATGGAATAAGTTTCCACTGTTATGCAGATGATACCCAACTTTATATTTCTTCTAAACCTGATGAGATTTCACAATTCTCCAAATTAGCAGAGTGTATCAATGAAATAAAAGATTGGATGGCCAGAAATTTCCTTCAACTCAATTCTGACAAAACAGTGGTACTAATTATTTGAACAAAAACCTAAAAAAATAAGCCACTAAAATATAATTTGACTCTCGATGGATGTACTCTTACATCGTCTTCAACAGCGAAGAACTTAGGTGTTATTTTTGATACCAATCTGCCCTTTGAAAATCAAATGACCAATGTTTGTAGAACAGCATTCTTCCATCTAAGAAATATTGCTAAATTACGACACATACTCTCTGTTGCTGATGCCGAAAAATGAATTCATGCGTTCATGCCCTCAAGACTGTATTTTTGTTATGCATTACTGGGAGGATGTCCAGCAAGATCAATAAATAAACTTCAATTGGTTCAAAATGCAGCAGCCAGAGTGCTGACTAGAACCAAGAAATATGATCATATTAGCCCCATTATATCATCGTTACATTGGCTACCTGTTAAATTTCATATTAATTAAAAAATTCTGTTAACTATGTACAAAGCTTTGAATGGTCTAGCTCCGCAGTACTTAAGTGACATTCTGACATGCTATATTCCGTCACGTTCATTACGATCGCAAAATTCTGACCTGTTAATAGTTCCTAGAATATCAAAATCCATAAAAGCAGGTAGATCCTTTTCATATTTGGCTCCTAAACTATGGAATAGTCTCCCTAACACTGTTTGGGATGCAGACACACTCACTCAGTTTAAGTCTAGACTAAAGACTTATCTATTTAGCCAGGCATACACCTAATTTATCCATCAACTCACAATTAGGCTGCTTTAGTTAGGTCTGCTGGAACCAGAAACATCTATCATGATCTATAACTCTGCAATAAATTGAATGGCATTTATGCTAATATTATTCTATTTGTTTCCCTGTCTCAACCTCAGGACTCCTATCCTGAGGTCACCAGAACCGGCTGGATCCAGCTCCATTCCTGCTTCTGTCGGACTCCACTGCTACGTGTCGCTGTGTGATGTTGACTAAAAGCAGCCGGTGCCAGCCAAACATCACTTCAGTCTATTACGATGGACTTCAGAGGATGAACTGATGCCAACTCCAACCATAAGACATGGGATACCTCATATGCCATTGTCTAAACCTTGGACTTAGTATAGACCTCACCGAAATTACCGGCCAGGCTGAACTGCGATGCAACAAACTGATCTCTGCCTGAATCACCTCGGTCTAATGATAGACTACACTCTTAAAACGGAATACATAGACTATCAATTAATTGCCAACAAAAGCCTTCATCAGCAAACTAACAAGGACAATTGCATCTATGTGAATTACTGCAGTTAATCCAGGATGAACTTCAAAGATATTAGTCATTAATCTTACAGTTCATACAAAATCTTTGTTTAAACACTGACCCTTAACACTTAGTTTAATCATTTTAAACCATGACTTAGTAATATTGTCATTATATTCATGTTGTTTAGCCAGAGGGGAACTGGCCCCCACAGTGAGTCTGGTTTCTCCCAAGGTTATTTTTCTCCATTAACCAACATCATATGGAGTTATGTGTTCCTTGCCACAGTCGCCTTCGGCTTGCTCACAGGGGTTCTAAATACAGTTATTATTTAATTAATTTTTTATACACAATTTACAATCATATTTAATCAAACTACACAATGATGACTCTAAGACATTATAGATATTACAGTTTCATTTTCTGTTAATGCATGATCTTCTGTAAAGCTGCTTTGAAACGACGTGTGTTGTGAAAGGTGCTATACAAATAAAAATGACTTGACTTGACTTGACTTGATGGCAAACTTTTTAATGCATGTAATTTAATAATTATTATGTGAGCCAAAAGATCAAGGGTTGAATTCCTGGAGTTAATATGACAATCCAACTTTATCACCATTGTGCCCTTGAGCAAAGCACTTAACCAGGAATTACCACAGATGAACTCTCTGAAAGTGACAGTAAAAACAACCTAAAAATAACAAATTATATTGAGAATGAATCAGTCATTTGAGCCCATTATGTATGTTATATTGCATAAATGGCACTTTCCAAAACTGAGTACAAATTGGTGTCCCATTATTCTTCTTGAAATAAAAAAGGACAAATCCCATGTTTTTTGGGTGAGAACTATTAGATGCCCAAATTTAATAATTTTAAATTATAATTTGAGCTCTACCACTCTATATGAAAACTTTGGAAAACAATTTCTTCAGTTCATGGGAAATTTAATTTTATCAATAACAACAAAGCAACATTTGGTCCCAAACTAGCTTGACCCCACTGACTGATATAATTTAGGCGATTTTTGCAACCCCTTATGCCGTTTCTTTAATCAATTCTTTCATTTAATTTTTATTGCTAGAAAAGTAATGAAACCACACAAATCAGTGTTTTAACACATTTAATCCTTAAAGCTATGTGGGCACATGTATTTTACTCCTTGGATAGCCCAATGAAACAAACTTTTTTTAAAGGTTAGTCAAAGTATGAGATTTGTTATTGGTCACAATTATAACATGGGAAACTATGGTTAAATTTTGCTCAGTTGCACAATAAGACACAAAAGAAAATTGCAAACAGTAAAGAAATAATTGTATTTTTTTACTAACGAGCAACTGTGGGGAAAAGTGAAATGATAAGCCAAAAATAACTGCATATTTCATTTTAATTTTCAGTTACAATAGTAACCAGTGGGATTAAATGGGTTAAGATAGACATATCCTAAATTTTGGTAACTGGGTTACAAACTTGCAAAGCTTTTATTGCTTTTTACTGATACTTTGCTGAAAAAGAAAGAGTTTTGATTAATATTTTGAACTCTGCAAAAAAAATAAAAATAAAAAAATAAATAAATACAAATTCTTCGAATTTACTTGATTGAATCATGTACATTGACTCTACATGAATCAATTAAGTTACATCAACATATTTTTTCCTCTTGGTTTAGCTCATTAATTCTTTGTCAGGAAACATAATTTATTCATGTAATTTCAATATAATGGAATAAAGTTGTTTTTAAATGACCCAGTTAAGTAGTCTCAACATGGTTTTTATATGTGTTCCTAACATGATTTACTTCCTAAATTTTACATAATATTTTGTGTCTCATTACTGGTTTATGTAACTTTTAGCTGGCAATAACATACATTAACATGCTTTATTTTATTACTATAAAATAGTAATTGCTCCTTGAGTAAAGCTACATACAGCATGTTGTTTGTGTACCCGTCTCCACTCTTCACCACAATAGTAACCCAGCAGAACAGAATCGATTCTATTTCCCAAAATAACAACATTAAACATTAAGCTCAAAAATGTATGAAATAACACTTAATTTTAACATTTTTACTCACTGCATAAAGTCCCATTCAGTACAAATCCCCTCCCAAAATCCCCTTGCCCATGTTGTTGAACACTTGATTGGTTTACATTCACCCTACATCATCTAGTAAAGTGCACATTTTAGAGAATTACATTAATCGAAAGCAAAGAAAACTTTTAAAAGAGAAACACAATTTTGTTGTGTAGATCACAAATAATATGATTTAGTAAATCGGACAACCTTCATTGTCCTGTTTTTTTTCAGTGTACCCTTTTCGTGGAATGTGCCAAATTACATACAAATATCGCTCACTTTTTTTCCTTTCTTGTACCTCATTTGGTAAATGTCTGTGTTTTGAGCGGCTGTAATTACTAGTGAATTGCGATTCCACCCTTCCTGTTTAAATATTTAAGACAAGTTAACACCATCTCTCCATCAGGTGATCAGTCTATACGTGTCGCTGGTATTACAGGTGTGAATGTCTGGCCGGGAACCAAGCAACTGTTTTCTGTTGGACTTTAAACAGGTGGTCCTTACACGTGTCCATTGTGTGAGCTGAAGAAAAGGTGTGGTTTAGACATCCAACAGCTGGTGGATGTCTATTAATTATTCAGCGTGTAATTATGGCCTTTGTAAAGTATCGTATGAGTTTATTACCAATAAATGATCAAAAGTGAAGCAATGTGCACTGTGTGTGGTTGTGTTCTTAGGTAGTAAACCATTGCATCTAGATGAGAGATCACTAATGTAGCTTAGGTCTTTATGTGTGCATTCTAAATGTGTAAATTCTACATTTTGCTCAATCCTGGTCTGGATCACAGGGAAATCATGTAATGTATACATAATACTGGCCTGATTCTGGCAGAACAGAACCAACACCAGCTGTGTCCTGGTTGTATTGTGTTATTTAGTGTTTTAAAGCATTATATATAGAATAGATTTTTTATCTTCTTGGGTTGAGTTAGGGTTATAGTAATTTTCAATCAGTAAACAAGTAATTCCCAGGGGAAATCGTCGTGAAGCGAGGGAGGTGCTCCTACTGTGGGAGTGACTGACTGACTGTCAGAGGTGTTCACATACAGTGCTGCCTGTACATCAAGTTAATATGGGAGATTGACTTTAAACGGGATTTCACACTGATGCATAAGAAATATACGTCAACTACTGCTCCTTTCGCCTGGTTAAGCGCTAAAGATTGAAGAAAAAAAGAAAAATGTCCTGTCTTTGAGGAAGCACGAGTTGTGAATCGCTTTCCTGCCATAAAAGGTGAGAAGAGTCGCACACCTACATGTGCAGTACAGTACAGGTAAAGTCAGTCGCGAGATTAAGCTGTATATGGCTCGACAGATATTTGGCGGCAAAATGATTCCAGTACAGTGTAGCGAAATGTTTATATCCTACTTATAAATATAAGATTTTAATAATCTCTCATGGATTTGCAATAACTTCATGACATTTAATCACTAATAAATTTATATAAATACGAATGATTGCAAGGACGTAAAATAGACGAAACCTGTCGTTGACGAGGTTTGCGACCCATCGATATTTACCGCCTTCATCTTTATCAAATTTTTTTAGTGTTATTAATTTTTTTTTAAATATTTTTGAAGGTGTTTTTTTCTTTCTTCATATAAATTTTCTTAAATTAGCTATTCACTAAATAAATAAATTAATTAATTTGCACCGTCCCCGGATAGCACACATACATTATTACCTATACGTCTATTTGATGTGTGTTTACATTTGGAAGACGTATTTTTAACGTCGTTTGCTCATCTGCAATACATCTATAAGACGTTTCCTCTCGGATGTCAATAAGACATTCATCAGATGTATTTCAGACGTTTATGATTTAGTATGTTTGCTAATCTGATCTTTTTTAGACGTTTAGCAGATGTTAATTGATTGTGATGCTTTTCAGATGGAAAGATCTAAAACAGACATCTCAGAGATGTACGTGTGCTATCCGGGAAAGTTTGTGTGAATAGTGTGAATAATTCTTAGGGTTTTAAATATTTATTTATTTAGAATACTTTTATGATTCACACATGCTTCCGCAAATTTAGATAAAATATTCAAGCTACCTGAACTGTAGGGAAATAACCTTCTTGACACCTCTAAACACTCATTTGGATTCTAGTCATTAAAAAAGATTTTACACTTGTTTGGTGTTTTGGTTCCTTATAGCATCATGACTTTGAATAATAGTCCAATCTGTGTCAGTAAAACACATGTTATTTTATGCTTTGAAGTTGTTTTAGATGTAAAGGCCAAAATGTTAAATTATTTTAAGTTGAATACAGACTTTTTTATTTTTCTTGAGTAGCCTAAGTCTTATGTAGAAAGTGTACCACTGTTATCTGTTGATAAGGCAAAAATGAAACTCATGGGATGGCAACTTATCTCGAGCTAACCTCACCCTGCCCTGATAGCACATAAACACCACCCAGACAATTATTTGAGGTATGTGTTTACATCTGGAAGACGTTTTGTTTTTTACATTGTTTGCTCATCTGCAATAAGTCTATGAGACGTGTGTCAATAAGTATGTCTCGGATGTCAATAAGACATTCAGCAGATGTCTTTGAGATGTTTATGATTTAGAATTTTGTAAATCTTTTTAAGATGTTTAGCAGATGTTAATTAGATGCTGATGCTTTCCAGATGAAAAGATCTAAAACAGACATCATAGAGATGTACGTGTGCTATCTGGATAGGAGTGTCCCTGATAGCTCACGTACATCACCCAGATGCCTATTAGATGTGTGTTTGCATCTGGAAGACATACAGTATTTTTTACTGCAATGCATTTATTAGACATATGTCAATAAGTATGTCTCGGATGTCAATAAGAGATTCTTTGAGACGTTTATGATTTGTAAATCTGATCTTTTTAAGATGTTTAGCAGATAGATTGTGTTGCATTCCAGATAAAAAGATATAAAACAGACATCTCAGAGATGTCCGTGTGCTATTTGGGAGGAAAACAACATCTCTTTTTTAAGCATTAATGTAGCAATGTTTCTATTTAAGCTACATTAAACTTGATGAGAACCAGACGCATCACATAGAGAAAGGCCATGTTTGGTTTTGAATTCTGATATTAAACCTGGCTTTTAACTGAAATGGTAATGTATTAAATCTTATAGATATAATATTGGTCATATACAAATTGGTTGTCAAATTTGAACTGATCTTTAACTATGTCAAAATAATAGGCAAACACATTCTGTTTAAATAATACACAATGAAATGTCATTTTTGAACACATCATATCATGTAAACATTCACAGTGCAAGGTGGAATAAAGATGAAAACACAAAATTGTGTGTTATTTGTTTAAATGAATGTACTGGGTTCAATACAATTTAAGCTCCATTTGTGGCATAATGTTGATTTCCACAAAAATTTATTTCGACTCACCCCTCTTCTTAGAAAAAAAGGACCAGAAATCTGGGTTACAGTGATGGACTTACAATGGAAGTCAATGTGGCCAAACAGTTTCAAAAGTATAGCCACAAGACATATACAATATGCGTGATTTTAGTATGATAAAATCGCTTACTAACATTTTCTTTGTAAAGTTATATCCAATTTTACAACTTCGTTGCCATGCTGACATAACGCCATAAACCCTAAAATGACCGTAAAAATGTTTTTAAACAACTTTACAGCTCAAATCATGCACAAATTTTAACAGAAGAATGAATGTAAGTGCTTTTATAAAAGTATAAGCTTCGCATTTCTTTCTTTAAACCTTCCAAAAATTTACCCAATTCACTGCCATTGTAAGTGCCTCACTGTAAAATACTCACTGCTTTTTAAAAAAAAAGGAGGGATAAGATTAAAATTATTTTTTGTGGTTAACATTATGCCACAAATGCTGTCGATTAAGCTTTATTTATATAAAATTTTGTGAATTAAAAATTTCTTGGATAGGCGAAAACTAGATAAAAAAATGAGAATTCTGTCACACACTATTACATTTTTGTTTGAAAAGCGCATCAGTTTCACTATGATTATACCTCTCATCCACACAAGAATGACGTTTTCGACCTCTGAAAACATAATGTTTCACGAACGCTCTCCATTACTGCATACTATGGAAAATGATGACATTAGGAAATTGAAACACTGACTGTGTTTTGGAAAAAAGATTGTGAATGGTGACTAAGGCAAACATTATCTTTTGTGTTGCATGGAAGAAAGAAAGAAAGTCATTCTGGTTTGGAACAGCATGAGGGTGAGTATATGTGTCACGGTCCAATCACCTTGTCAGGTTGGAGTTCTGCCTGACGGGACTGTGGCAGTATTGGCCTGCCTCAGTGTTTTGTGTACCCCCTTTGTGTGAGCGCACAGGTCTGATTGTTTGGGACTGCCGTACGCGTTACCGCCGCGCGCTCTCTGGTGATGTCATGGTCCTGTCTACCTGTCAGGTTGGGTTTTGTCTGACAAGGACCATGACATCATCGTCCCCTGTCTGTCTTGTGTTTCATGTACGTGCTTTGTGTGGGTTACTGCAGTGCGCCCTTCGGTGATGTCACGGCCCTGTCACCTTGCCAGGTTGAGTTTTTGTCTGACGAGGGCCATGGCATAATCAGCCCCTTGTCTGTTTTTGTCAAAGCGTGTTTACGTTTTGCCCTCCTCTCATCATTAAGGTGCCGCTAGCATGCTAAATCAGTGTTTTCATGGGAACCCTGATTGTTTCCATGGGAACGCTGATCATTACAACCTTCAGCTGCAAGCGGCACCTGACCCTTGTTTGGTTCCCCGCTTATTTAAATCCCCTCATGAGTCATGTCCGATTTCGGATCATTTTTACTGTGATTGTCTATGTGAAAGTTTCGCAGCTGTGTTTCAGAAGTGTGGTTACTTTCTGCTTCGCCTGTGATCATAGCCCATTCATTGGAGGAGGATTCCTCGTTTCTGCCTACGTATCGGGGGATTCTGTTGCCTGGGCTTCCTTAGTTTGAAAAAGAATCATATTGAACTGTTTCCTCTGCGTTTGGGTCCTGTCTCTCACCCGCCTGACAGAATGATCTGACCACACACAGACCCAGCGG
The DNA here is from genome assembly GCF_019703515.2 of Myxocyprinus asiaticus. Lineage (NCBI taxonomy): Eukaryota > Metazoa > Chordata > Actinopteri > Cypriniformes > Catostomidae > Myxocyprinus > Myxocyprinus asiaticus. The sequence goes on from NC_059350.1 coordinate 3,791,115, forward strand.
AGGACTCATTTCTTCACTCCGCCCACTCGCAGCGAGAAGCCCTGCTGAGGCAGCACTAGGAACAGATTTCCGCTTCGATTCGCATATTGGAGAGGATGGCATCGCAGCTTGTGGGACTCACCGTAGCGGTTCAATAGCTCCGCCCATCCTCTGATCCCGACTCGCCTCAGGACACACCTCCATCGGCTTCGTCGGCTCCCCATGCCCCTTGGCACCCAGAGGCACACATCCTCCCTCCAGCTCCGTTCTCAGGTGAGGGATCCTGTCTCGCCTTTTTGTCCCAATGTGCTCTGTTCTTCACTTCGCAGCCCTCTGCTTTCCCAACTGAGAGAATGAAGGTGGCTTACATCATCCTGTGCCTCACCGGACAGGCTGCTGAGTGGGGAAATGCCATGTAGGACAACAAATGCCCATGTTGCGCCTTGTTCCTGGATTTTGGCACGGAGATCTGTCTAGTGTTCGACCCAGTCACGCTGCAGTGTGGTGAATCGATCACCGTCCGGGGGAGGAGGAGGAGCCAGATGCCTGCTCCTCTGCTGCCAGCTTCCACAGACATGGATGCTGTTTCCTTGCTGCTGTCAGCACCCACGGTCACTGAGGCCATTTCCTTGCCACTGCCAATGTCTACGGACATGAGAGCCGTTCCTCCGTAGCTGTCTGTACCCATGATCATTGAGGCCGTCTCCCTGCCACTGCCTGTGTCCACAGCCACGAGCGCCGTTTCCCTGCAGTGCCCACGACTGCCATGGCCAACGAGCCAGTGCCCATGCCTGCCACGGCCAACGAGCCAGCGCCTACATCTGCCACGGTCAACGAGCCGGTTCCTGAAGCCTCGTTCATCCCAGAGCCAGTGCCTGAAGCCTCATCCGTCCCAGAGCCAGTGCCTGAAGCCTCGTCCGTCCCAGAGCCAGTGCCTGAAACCTCGGCCACCCCAAAGCCAGCATCTCCGGTCATGACGGCGGCTCCCATAGCAGTGCTCCCGACTGTCTGGAAGAGGAGGAAGAGAAGGGCTCTGCCAGCACTCCTGGCCACGGAGGCCATTTCCCAGTCGCTGCCAGTGATCACGAGGTTTGTTCCCGTCTCTACCTGTGTTCACAGCCACAAAGTCTGTTCCAACGCCACCGCCAGTGCCCACGACCACGGAGGTCATTCCCCTGTCTCTACCTGTGTTCACAGCCATGAAGGCTGTTCCCACGCCAGTGCCCATGACCATGGAGGTCGTTCCCCTGTCCCTGCCTGTGTTCACAGCCACAAGGGCTGTTCCCCTGCCACTGCCAGTGCTCATGACCATGGAGGTCGTTCCCCTGTCCCTGCCAGTGCTCACAACCATGGAGGTCATTCGCCTGTCCCTGCCTGTGTTCACAGCCATGAAGGCTGCTCCCCTGCCACTGCCAGTGCCCATGACCATGGAGGTCATTCCCCCATCCCTGCCTGTGCTCACAGCCACAGAGGCTGTTCCCCTGTCACTGCCAGTTCTTACAGCCACAGAAGCTGTTCCCCTGTCACCGCCAGTTCTCACAGCCACGGAAGCTGTTCCCCTGTCACTACCAGAGCTCATGGCAACAGAGGCTTTTCCCAGTTGCAGCTGCCAGTGCTCATGGCCACGAAGGCCGTTTCCCTGCCACTATCAGCGTCCATGTTTGAGCTGCCCACGGCTCCACCCCCTGAGCCGCTTCCCCGAACCCTATCCAGCAGTTGCCGCCCAGTTCTATACCCTCTGCCCAGTGGCCAGGAGGCGTCCCTTTGAGGGGGGGTACCGTCACCATCCAGTCACCTTGTCAGGTTGGGGTTTTGCCTTACAGGACCATGGCAGTATCGGCCTGCCTCAGTGTTTTGTGTACCCCTTTTGTGTGAGCGCATGGGTCCGGTTGTTTGAGACCGCCGTGCGCGTGTTACTGCCGTGCGCTCTCCGGTGATGTCATAGTCTTGTCAACCTGTCAGGTTGGGTTTTGTCTGATGAGGACCATGACATCATTGTCCCCTGTCTGTCTTGTGTTTCGTGTAAGTGCTTTGTGTGGGCGCATGGGTCCAGTGGTGGGTTACTGCAGTGTGCGAGTTGTCACCTTGCGCCCTCCGGTGATTTCATGGCCCTGTCACCTTGCCAGGTTGAGTTTTTGTCTGACGAGGGCGTGGCATCATCGGTCCCTTGTCTGTTTTTGTCAAAGCATGTTTACGTTTTGCCCTCATCTGTTTCAGGTGCCGCTGGAATGCTAAATCAGTGTTTCCATGGGAACTCTGATTGTTTCCATGGGAACGCTGATCGTTACAACCTTCAGCTGCGAGCGGCACCTGACCCTTGTTTGTTTCCCTGCTTATTTAAATTCCCTCATGTGTCATGTCTGATTTCGGATCATTGTAATTGCTACTGTAATTGTCTATGTGAATGTTTTGCTGCTGTGTTTCAGAAGTGTGGTTACCTTCTGCTTTGCCCGTGATCATCGCCCATTTGTTGGAGGAGGATTCCTTGTTTCTGCCCACGTGTCGGGGGAAACCATTGCTTTGGCTTGCTTAGTTTGAAAAAGAATTTTTTTGGTTGTAAATAAATCCTGTTGAACTGTTTCCTCTGCGTTTGGTTCCTGTCTCTACATCTCTCTGACAATTTGATGACAACATTTTTATTTTTGGGTGAACTATCATTTTAAGCAAACTTTATCTCTGGGGTCTTTTTTTAGAGCTGCACATATCTGCTTTAAACCCTCTTTAAAACCCACTTGCCTGATAGACTTCTATTGCAAATGCATTATTGTAATCTAAACAAATCTAAAGTACCCTCTGTAGTAATTTACACCATCTAACAGGTGCTGTCAAAAGAGTTTAAGTTGTATTGAACCTGTACAATTCCTTTAAGAATAAACCCACTCTTTCACCTCCAGCACATGAGATGTTGCACAATTCTGAAAGGTGTTGAAAAAGAACGATGATAGCATTTTTTCACAATGAGGTCATGTGAGGAAAAGAAAGTCTATAAGTTAAAAATGATCTTTTGTCCAACAATGAAATGCTATTGAGGGTCTGTTGTAGTCTGAGAGCATCTGATGCAGCATATCTGTAATTAGTGTCATGAGGTACACATGATTCTTGTGTGAGAGAGACAAACCATGTGACAGTGTGGGAAATACAGAGTGAAATAGAAAACTGAGCTAGAGGAGAAAAGATAGATTAAGAATGAAGGTGTTGGACTGAGTGAAAATACTAAAGACAGGTGAACTGGTTGGATGAATTGGAGATCTTTGGTTAGGTATGAAACAGCTGATATGCAGCAGGTTCACCCTTCACTGCTCTGGTGCGATCACAGGAGGAGAAACACTGGACGCTTCAGATCGGATTCAGTCATGGAGCTCACCTTAGACTTGCCCTGCAGATGTCCTCGCTGTGAGTAATGGACCGACTTTTTTTGTGAACTACCTTTCCTTAAAAATGTCCCCTTAATACTAACTTTAGGGTAAATCTCATGGATACATTTTCGGGACCCCAAAAATTGAAGGAAAACTTGTGTTTTGTAAAGAAAATTAAGCCTGTTTTAGGACCATTACAATTTTGTGACATTGTTTTCATGACAATTGAGCACATTTGTACCTTAGAATCTCATTACTGTAATGCTTTTGTACGATTTACTCTAAGTAACTCTCAATGGTGATTTACTTTAGATTCTCATTACTATAACTCATTACACTTTTCCATTAAACAAATTCAAAATAATGTCTATATTTCTTCTATGTTCATAGTTACAATTCATATACTCAGCACCTCACATTTCTCCATTACAATGACTCATTACGGGGCCATAATTCATGTATTCTACATAATATATTATAAATAAGAATAACCCTATAATGTACTTAAAAGTCATTTTAAAAGTACATTTATTGAAAGTCAGTAACTGTAATCTGATTACAAAAAGTTTAAATGTAATGCATTACACTACTTTTGACTCAAAAAGTAATTTGATTTCAGTAATAATTACTTTGTTATTGGATTACACCCAACACTGATTAAATGACATTTAAATTGTGAACATATGTGATTTTATGTTTTGTAATGTTAAAATGAAATTTTTATTAAAACAATTGCAATGCTTAATACCAAAAGTACTCAGATTAGATAACCTAAAAGTGTAATCTAAAAGATTAAGTTACTGATTACCATTTGAGTTGTGTAATCTGTAATCAGTACTGGATTACATTTCAGAAGTAATTCAGTCAACACTGATTACAAATGCAAAGGTATTACAATAAATACTACCATGATATATAAATATGTTATTTTACCATTTTAATAATATATGAGTGTTTTTTTTGTTTTTTGCATTACAGTAATGTGAATGAGCCTTTATTTGCATTGCGGTAATGAGGATTTGGTGGGGGAAATGTGCGTAAATGTCGTGAAAATATTGCCACAATGCAAAAAATCATAATGGTCCTATAAATAGGCGAAATTGTCTTTAAGCAAAATGTAATGTACATTTTTCTTACTTTTTTTTTATTTTGGGGTGAAATAGCAGATGTGTTGTCTTTATGCATCTACTTAAAATGACAAGTGAACGTTATTGTTTTTGCGATTGTGTTTCAAAGGAATTTTTTACCAGTTACGGTCGTAACAGGTACATATCGGTCCACATTCAGTCTTGTGTTTGATGTTTTGAAATTTTCTTTATGGTGATGGTTGAAATACTCATAGGCCAAAGGGTTTTACTTTAAGTAAGTCTTTACTAACCAGCTTTAACTTATGGTGACTGATGTTTCTCCACTACCCAGGTCATGGGGGTTTTCACTGCTCTTTTTCTTTGCCATCTTCCCCAGACTCCCTATACCTCTGTGTGATGACTAGAAAGCAGCAGTAAACACTCCGTTTATCCCACATAAAAGATCCCAAGTAAAAGTGCCATTCATTTTCTCGATAGGCAAATGTATTTTTAAAGATAACTTATAAACCTTTAAATACAGACTTTCTGTGAACTCCGAGGTTGTTAATCTAAGGTATATGCTTCTTTGGAAGCATAAGTTTGCATTATTTCAACTTAAATTTGGGAAAATTTAGTTTAATAGCACAATTTCTGATGAAGAACTACACTACCCATGATGCTGAAGGGAAAGCAGAGAATTGCGTCCAACAAAGTGCACCAAAAGAATTCTGCAGTGACCGGCCACTCCCATGAAGTACTGCAAATGACGCAATTGAGTCGGTCTCCCTACACTCTTAAACTTCTTATTTATTTGTATGTATCTTAATATTTAGCAATAAACTTGAAATATTGTTTATATACTTGTAATCAACAACCTTAAATCAATGGTTTTATGTCTTTACATAATGCTTTATGGGATTGTATTTAATTCCCTCATTTAAGACGTTAAGTACACAGTCTCTTCTCTAATCCAAATCAAAGTTTGTAATGTTGTGATTCACCTCGGAGCTGGTTGGTTTGGTTAATGGCTTAGAAGTCTTTTATGAAGGAATTTATTAAATTCCTATGGAAAAAATGAATGAAAAATATTTCAGAAACCAACACGGCTAAAAAAAAAAAAAAAAAAACGTAGGCGGGCAATGTTGCGCTCTGTAGTGAACAGTCTCCCGTTTTGTGTCTGTAGGTCGTAGGGGCATCTTCAAGATGCAGAGCAATTGGAGGACAACAAAGCTGCTTGGAGTGCTGATGATAGCCAACTTCGTCATTTACTTCATGGTAGAATTGTCCCGAAGTAATGGCCAGGGACAAGATGTCCACAAACGATGGAAAGTCCCATCCAAAGAGTTCTGGAGTAAGCCTGAGGTCACTACAGCATTCTGGAATCATGAGCAACATCGTCTTGACGACATCTACTACCTGCCCCTTGCCAGTGGCAACGAGTCCCTCAGAGAATTTCCAGGAATCCCTCGTTGGCTGAATCAGACAAGTCATGCAGGTCCGTGCCAGCCAGACATAAGAATCACAACACAAATAAAAGACTTCAAATCTCTTCCACAGCGTTTCCAGGACTTCCTCTTGTACATTGGATGCAGGTCGTATCCCCTGATAACGGATGCACCCAATGTATGTTCCAAACCTCCTTTCCTGTTGCTTGCGATAAAGTCCATTGCGCCACATTTCGACCGACGACAGGCCATTCGAGAATCATGGGGGCGTGCCGGTATCCTCGACAACCGGCGCATTGCCACAGTGTTCCTCCTTGGCAACACTACCGTGGCAGACCATTTCCCAGACTTGTCGGACATGGTCAAGTATGAAGCAGCATTGTACGGCGACGTTTTGCAGTGGGGCTACCGCGATTCATTCTTTAATCTCACCTTGAAGGAAGTGCTCTTTCTGGAGTGGTTTGGAAATCATTGCCCCTCTGCCCAGTACATCTTTAAAGGCGATGACGACGTTTTCGTTAATACACGGCATATTCTGGAGTTCCTAGGTAACTTGACGGTGACCAGTGCGAGAGACCTCTTTATTGGAGATGTGATCACCAATGCTGGACCGCACCGGGACAAAAAGCTCAAGTATTACATCCCAGAAAGTGTGTTTGTTGGGGGTTATCCTCCGTACGCAGGTGGAGGAGGCTACCTGTACTCAGGTAATCTAGGGTTACGACTAAGAACTATCTCCCGCTTGGTCATGTTGTACCCAATCGATGACGTGTACACTGGGATGTGTTTGCGGAAACTGGGCTTAGTGCCAGAGAAACACAAAGGCTTTAAGACCTTTGACATTGAGGAAAAGTACAAAGACGAACCTTGTGCTTATAAAAGTTTGATGCTGGTCCATCCGAGGAGCCCACAAGAGATGATTAAGATCTGGTCTTGGATAAATGACCCCAAAACTAATTGCTAGAAGTGAGATATTTTAAACTCGACATGAAATGACATTTCCAGCCCAATTTGGGACATGATTTTATCCATTGGGAATTGATTGGATTGTGAAAAGTGTTCTCTGTATGACAACTGGCTGGAGGGGAGTTTTTGAAAAGTACGAGGGCATCAGCCTAAAAGAAAAGTCGTTTCAGAGGGGGAGCAAGGTATTCCATTTTGATGAAAGCTTAAAAAGACAAAGATATATATATATATATATATATATATATATATATATATATATATATATATATATATATATATTTATTTATTTTTTATTTTTACTATGGAATAACGTGCACTGATGATTGCTGAAAATAAGACCAGGAATGCGTATTAAGAAGGTAAATATGGTACATTTTGATTTCAGGTTGACTTTCAGGACTTCATCGAATTTTTCTCTGCTTTGTAAAGAACCTTAAAGCTTCCACTTTTAAAGCTGAATTATGTAACTTTTTCAGTGTTAAAATACAGTACTTTCTTCTATCCCACTTTAATATGCAGAGACAACTATGAGTAAGCCATTCATAGATTAATTTTCTCGAAAACTGTAAACACTGTGTCTCTGTGGCTTGTTTAGAGAGACCCGCTTAGACTCGCCCCAACAATGTTATTCAACCAATGGCGTGAGCTGGGGGTGGGGCTATTTTTGCAATTCCATTCGGTGGTGCTAGTGTGGCAGAACTTACATTAGCTTTAACTCAAATCAGTAAAGTACGACATGATGCACTATGACAGACAAGAATCAGGGTGTGTCTTCATGATAAAGAGCTAAAGATACCTTTTTATCTTTGTTCTGTGTTGAGACATTATCTGTTGTCATTTTAATTTATGTCTCATGTCTGTTCTTATGTACAGGTTGAAAAAGCAGAGCTGTGCTATGAAGCAACTATACTCTGTTTGGAAATGTTGTTCTAAACAGTAATGTTGTCATTTTTTTAATGCTATTTGTGAGCTTTTTGACTTTTCTAGCATTAAAAAATGTAATCCATATTTCTTCAGGATGCTGCTATTTTATTACCAACGTCTGATTTGAACAACACTATCAAAACAATGACTATATTAGAGGTTTTAATAGTTAAATTGTATACTATTTGTGCAAAAGGCACAGCCAGTTTTGACCTTTGCACCATTGTTGTAGGGTATCATTAGACGTTTACAACACACACACACACACACACACACACACACAGAACTGTTTAAGCCTCTGACGTTCAAAGTCAAACAAAATCCCATTACTGCTGAATTCTCTGTTAACTCCATAGGGAGAAAGATCACAAAAGATCGGATATCCATGCAATATTTACTGTGAAGTTCAGTATGTGTGTAGTCTTGGACATGGATGTAAAATAAGCTCTGAAATAGGTTTGACCCTTATAAAGGAAACTTGTTTTAACATTTCCATTACACACTCAGTGTTTTGTTTGTATTCAGACTAATAAAGTTCTGCTGTATTCATATCTGTCATTATTTTGATCTGAGGATATCTAAATCAAAATAATTAAACACAATGCTCAATAGCATAGAATACTACCTTACTACTTTTACTACTATACTGTATACAGTGCATATAAATGCAAATGTTGTATGGGCTATATGACTTACTGCACTTTCCACAAAAAACTGTGCAGTATACTGTATCGCACAATGTTTTTAACTTGACTTTACATTTGAACTGTGAATAATTTTTACACCAAACTGTATCAAAACTGCAAAATAACCATTATTAATTTTGAAATGATAAATGGACACTTATCGTGGAATTAAATGCAATTAAGTCTTGCGAGGAATGTAATAAGGTAAGCAGACACTATAGCATACTACCGTTATTGTTGCATATTGCATACTGTTTCACATACTGTACTTTTTTTTTTTAAAGGATGGCAGCTTCAGTGCATACTGCACAGAATGCAGTAAGTAGTATGCTAGTATTCCTTTTCAGACACAGACACCAAACATATCTTCATGTGACCCAACCATTCATTTTTGTCTTCTGTAGAGGAATTTATTTCATTTAATTTCATCTTTCTTAGTCCATATACCACAGCTCCTGGAGAAATCCTGGAGTATCTTAAAGATGACAAGGCTTTTCAGAGATACCAAATGTTTGGGGTTTGGCTAATATTTGTAATTTATCTTTAGACATCACAAAACTTCATGGAACAAATAATATTATCATTAGTATTTGATAGATTTAATAATAAAAAATAAAAACATCTTGTAAAAAAAGTTGAAACAAAGTTTATATTTTAATGCATGATATTGCTTTCTTTGACAAAGATTTCTTCTCTGTGGGACATTAGTACAGCACATGGGTTTTCACATTATTATTATTATTATTATTATTATTATTGTGTGTGTGTAAGAAGAAAATTAGCTTGAAAGCTAAGTGGGAGTTGCCCTCTACAAAGGACATAAAATTAAATATGAATAAAAAAACTATTATTGGCATATGTTTCTAATGCATAAAACACTAGGTTGACATTAAACGTCGATAAAAACATTAAAAATTAATAATAATTAAAAAAATAAATAAATAAAAAAACCGTTTTTTTTTTTTGCTGGATCACAGGAGGATTTAACACAGATATGGTACAGCAGCGCCCTCTGTCGGATCGGAGCATCACATGTCTTTCAGTCATGCGCAACAGGTAACCTTACCTGAGTGATTACAGATATAGAACAGCTGATGGTAGATGCCTTGTCCCTTTAGCTTTTAAAACAAGCCTTTGACTTGAACAGAAGAAAGAAAACAACAGAAAAAGAAAGTAAAAACGATTATAAGTTTAAAATGCCACGACGGCATTTATTGTGTAAATTCTGTCTCCTGATAATAATATATTTGACTTTTCTGGCGAGCAGTGTGGAGGTGAGTAACTACAGTTATGAATGAAAACTCACAGCTCATCAGTGTTTGATCGATGGACGTCTCACGTCTTGTTTTCTGTTGCTGGCAGATAAACAGAAATGACGGACAAACATATGCAGGTATGTAACAGCTGTCCGTTCACATTTTACACATGAATAATATCAGTGTGTCATTATGTTTCACACGTTAATGATGTGTCCTAAGATTAAGACTTAATGCACATTAAAATATAACATTTGCAAAGTTTTGTTTCCTCTTTAATGGATATTATAATTGATCACAACCTGGTTTAGCAACCTGGTCTTCCTGTTAATTCAGTCATTTGGCAAATTACATGGACAAACTATTATTTCAGCATCAAAATTGTAGGTTAATATTTGTTTGAACGTATAAAGGAAAGTGTATATTTTAAGTGCTGAAACTTGTTACTATTTCTTTAACGTTTTTTTTTATTATTATTATTTTTATTCACTATTTTGTTATATTGTATACAAGTAAAACAAGTTTTATATAAGTACAGGTGTGTAGATTCCAGGGGGAATGGGGGTGGAGGTAACCACCTGCCCCCAATAATCTACCCCACATTATCTATACTATGATCAATGGAAACATGTAAATGCTTCACACTTCAACCGCCTCATCATATGTGCAAAAAAAACAAGGTTTTGTTCAATTATTATATAAAACTTCTTACAGTAATGAGAATGTAATTATACCAAATTGTTTCTCCCCAATTTGGAATGCCCAATTCCCAATGCGCTCTAAGTCCACGTGGTGGCGTAGTGACCTGACTCAATCCGGGTGGCGGAGGACGAGTCTCAGTTGCCTCCACGTCCAAGACCGTTAATCCGTGCATTTTATCACGTGGCTTGTTGAGCACGTTACCGCGGAGACCTAGCGCGTGTGGAGGCCCACGCTATTCTCCATGGCATCCACGCACAACTCCTCACGCACCCCACCGAGAGCGAGAACCACATTATAGCGACCACGAAGAGGTTACCCCATGTGAATCTACCCTTCCTAGCAACCGGGTCAATTTGGTTGCTTAGGAGATCTGGCTGGAGTCACTCAGCACGCCCTGGGATTTGAACTCGCGACTCCAGGGGTGGTAGTCGGTGTCAATACTCGCTGAGCTACCCAGGCCTCCCATACCAATTGTTAAGAGTGATAGGTTAAGAGTTAGGATAATTAGGGGTGATTGTCATGAAAATGTCACAATGAAAAAACTCTTAAAGGTCCTAAAAATAATCTTTAATTTCTTAATGAAATATGCTATCTTTGTCTTTTGATATTGTCTCTCTCTCTCTCTCTATGGAATTGTGTTTTATCAGGAGGTGTAGGTAGAGAGCGTTATGCGTTCTTTGCGTTGCGCAGCTGCCATCAGGTTCTTCGTAGCGACAGTGGTGAGTTCTTTTCTCCTGACTACCTGTGCTCAAATCCCCCCGTCTGGTGCAACTGGACCATCCAGGTGAATCCTGGGAGGCGTTTGCAGCTGTATCTGGAGGACCTGACGTCCTCAGAGGCCTGTCACCTGAAGAGTGATCAGATCCACCTGGATGAGTCTCCAGTTGCTGCTGGGGCACAACGAATCCTGGAGAGATGCTGGAGAACAGCCACGTACACATCCATGTCCAACACCGTTCAAGTGGTGCTGCTTATCGACGGAAACCAGCTCTCACCGTACAGAGGCTTCTATGGACACTTTAAAGCTTTTGGACCTCTCGATTCTCCTGACCACATTGATCAAGGTGAGAAGTGTCAAAGGGAAGCCTGGAGAATAAAGTTGTTGTTGCAGAGAATCATAATTGGCATAGAGTTTGATTCAGAACTGAACAGTTGTGCCGACAAATATTAAACAGTTTTACACAAAGAATTAAATATTCTACTAAAAAGAAACAATCAAAAGGATGTATCCAGGACCCAGAGTGAAACATCAGTCAAACATTAGGCCTAACTTTTAGGAAACTGACTAATTTCTAATTATTTAAATATATAAAATGACCAACTCAGACTTCTAGGTTGAAGATCAGTGTGTCCATTAAAAGTTTGTGATGCCAAAGTTTGTTTCTTGACTCTTAAAGCTGCTGTTATTTTTGTTTAAATGCTTCTATTTAAAAAAAAAAAAGCATTAATTTCATAAAATTCATTAAATAAAATTTAAATAATTGTTATTTTAATTTAAATTCAAAATGATGAAATTGTATTACATTAAAATACGTAAATCCTAAAACGATGCATATATAAACACACACACACACACACACACTGATGAGCCAAAACATTATGACCACTCACAGTTGAAGTGAATAACATTGATCATCTCCTAACAAGGCCACATGTCAAGGTCTGGGTAGATTAGATGGTAAGCAAACAATCAGTTCTTGTAGTTAACGTGTTGAATGCAGGAGAAATGGGCAGGAGTGAAGACCTGAGCGACTTTTACAAGGGCCTGATTGTTATGGCCAGATGACTGGGTCAGAGCAACTCTGAAACGGCAAGGCTTGTGTGGTGCTCCCGGTCAGCAGTGGCGAGTACCTACCGACAGTGGTCTGAAGAGGGACAAATCACAAACCCTGGGTCCATGGCATAATCATGTGGTCGTCAATTTGACCCATGCCACCTACCTAAACATCATTGCAGACCAGGTACACCCCTTCATGGTAATGGTGTTCCCTGATGGCAGTGGCCTCTTTCAGCAGGGTAATGCACCCCTTAACACTGCACACATTGTTCGGGAATGGTTTGAGGAACATGATGAAGAGTTCAAGGTGTTGCTCTGGCCTCAATTCTGTGGGATGTGCTGGACCAACAAGTTCGATCCACGGCAGCTTCACGTCAAAACTTACAGGACTTGAAGGATCTGCTGCTAATGTCTTTGTGCCAAATAACACAGGGCAACTTCAGTGGTCTTGTAGAGTCCATGCCTTGGCGGGTTGGCACTGTTTTGGCAGCACACGAAGGACCAACAGCATATTAGGCAGGTGGTCATGTTTTGGCTCATCGGTGTATATATTGGAGTGTATCCCAGTTTAACTGTATAATTAGTTAGACAATTTAGAGTTAGACTTTCATTGGTTAATCGATTGGAAACCTTTCACTGGTTAATCACCCTTTTGATTTTATTTTTATCTTTTTCCTTCACACTGCTGCGAAGCAAAACAAATTGCTTAAAATATAATTGTCTCCCAAACGTGGTGAGGATGACATTAGTAATTTTTTTTTTTTTTGTAGCTGAGCCATTTGTGTTAGTATTCTACTTCGAGAATGTCTGTTAAATAAAATAGTGTAGATTGTGTAATCACCACTCTTGTATATCTCCTGACAGGTTTTCCCGTAGATGTGATCGAAGAGGCATTAGTTGGTAATAAAGAAGTGGATAAGGTTACGAATGCGCCACCAGATCTTAGAGGTGTCGCAGCAGATGTCAAACTGTCAATGGTGAAAGCACAAACCTCTCCTCCTGCTCTAACAAACCCTGTGATATTCAGCCAGTTTGAGTCCACTTCAGTGTCCAATGAGCTATCTATCGAGGAGGAACCTTGGGAAAACAGTCCATCTGGGAACCAAGAAGCATCTTCTGGATCCACGGACTCAACTCCCCGTGTTTTTACTTCTGGTTACTATGACGATGTTGGATTTATTGACGACTTGTACCACAACGATAATTCCATTGCAATACCACAGGAAAATGCAGGTCGTTGGACGGCTGAGAGCCGCAAACGACAACCTAAAGATGGATCAGCTCAAGTCCGCTCCAAATACCAGCCCGCGTATACACGCATGGCAAACATCACCCTCAGCACTGTTAAACCAGCTGCCAGGTCTCCATCTGCCATGCGCAGGAATGTGGATGCACAATCCCTCTCTCCCAGTGAAACTGAGCCAGCCAGAGCCAAAATGGTGTCTGATGTTGAGGAAGTAAGGTGGGTGAGAGTGGGACAGCAGGATGATCTGGACGATGTTTCTATGAAGGCAACAGTGACGGACAGCGCAGTCACACCACCTGCCCTTTTGGACCCGCATGAGGGCAGTTCTACCAACATTCATGCTACCAGACAACCCAAATTGCACCGCAGATCTAAAGGTGTAGTATGGTGGTTAATGGCTTAAAAAACAACGTTTAACTTGACACATCACACATTCATCATCAGTTTGGTTGAATGTCACAGAAATGTCATACTTGCCCCCAAAATCAAACTTGATTCTCATGAAATTGGTCAAGAAAATGTCTTGGTCTTATTTTACACAAATCAAAAGAAACAATTGCAAAATTATGCCTCCTTTTTACGGTCGTTAAGATTGTTTACATTGTGACAGTTTAACAACAGCTAGGCTCATTTTATCCCAGAGTGGTGGTGGGCTGGTGGAGTAGTGGGCTAAAGCATAGAACTGGTAAGCATAAGGTTGCCAGTTCGATCCCCACAGCCACCACCATTGTGTCCTTGAGTAAGGCACTTAACTATATGTGGCTCCGGGGGGATTGTCCCTGTAATAAGTGCACTGTAAGTCACTTTGGATAAAAGCATCTGCCAAATGCATGAATGTAAATCCCCCAATTCTCTGTACTGCATTTAAAAAAAAAAAGCTGGTAATTATGTTCTCATTACCGCAATGTGAAAAAAAATTATATATTTAAATTGTGAAGTACTCTTACATGATAGTAGTACTTCTTTGGTAATGCCTTTCATTTTTGCAGATTATGGAAAAAAATCACTTTACAACAGCTTTTTTTTTTTTTTAAACTGTAATGCAGTTAAAGAAATGACCGTTGCGGTAATGAGAATCATCATTGAAAACAATGGGGAACAGTAAAAGTAAAATGTGGTGATGGTCCTAAATTTAAGTTTAATTTTTGATATGCAAATTATACATTTTCTTTTTTATTTAGGGGTGAAATATGACCAGAGCATTTTCTTGACATGTGACATAAGCATAAATTAAATTAAGTACAAGAAATGGTACCATAATGAATACATAAATATTTTTTCCCAATACAGCAGGCTACTGTGAATTAGAGTGTGGAATAAATGTGCTGAAATGTCATGAAAATAATCTCAGTGGTCTTAACAATAAGCTTTTTCTTTATACGAAATGTCATTTCTTATTTTTCTTTGAGTTTGCAGTCAAATTTTACCCTGATATTTCTTGATTTCGTGATATTTACCCTTGTAATTTGACATGGTGGTGGCCCTACAGAGTTTGTCCTAGAGACCCCAAATTTGGTATGGGGGCTATTTACGCCCACCCCTATCAGTGTGCCAAATTTCATCATTTTCCTATGTACGGTTCATAAGGCTGCCATAGACTCCCAGCCAGAATGATATTAATAATTCTAATGAATACAATAAGGGCTAGTCTATTACTCACATTAGTAATAAACAATGTTTTTGTACCATGTGCTGGAGTCCTCTTGCATTTATTACTGAGTTCTATTTGCACAGAGAAAACTCAATACCTACAAACCATACGAAATGTGACCCACAACATCCATTTACCTGGAGGTAAGCAGTGCTTTTAAATGGTTACTGATGACATTTCTTCCATAAAATGACATGTAGTTGTTGGTTACACAAGTATACAGGCTACTTTTTGATGAAACAGTATCTGTTCAATCAGAGCTCTTGTTAGAGGTGGCTGTGGAGGTTAGTCTGGAGTCTGGGCATCATGAGAAATCATCTTCCCTCAGGACTGCTTTAGAGACAATAGTAAGGCTAAATCTTGTTCTCCATGCACTAAAGCACACACTTACATGTTTTGTCTGATTTTATTTACATAAATTCTGAATATTATTGTAAATGGACCACCTGTTTGATTGGTTTACAGATAAAAGAAGAGCTTGGACATGTCACGGTAAAAAGTCTAGACTTAAAAAGATTAAAAAAGTGAGGATAAAGTTCACTTTCCAGGTCACTAATTCACTAATTGGTCTGCAAATGAGCTGTGATGTGTCAATGGGTTTGTTTCTAGGTTGAGTTCTGGAGTTTTGTTCATCATGTGGGTGCAGTTTCAGAAGGCCGTTGTAGGTCCGCACACACATGGGGTTCTTCAGTCCGGTCTGCAAGGGCTTCAGGGCAAAAGTATCAAATCACAAACCAGCAAAATCCACGGCGTCATCATGTCCGTCTCTACTGAAGGTGCTCGTACACCACGCTAACACTTTCTTGTCCCGTGATTAACTAGGTGGTACAAGAGGGGGTGGGGACAACGTTTTGGGGACATGCTGAAGGCATTGTGTCCTCTTGAAGTCTTAAAACACTTGAGTGGAGCCAGCTTGATCAAAGTGCGAATGCCTGTTTATGAGAGACTCATCCAATGATATCAAGTTTCATGTAAATGTGGTTTTCTTGCATTGTCGGATTTTCTGAATAAGCTGATTTTTGGTAGTTATCCATCAATTGGTGGGCATGTAAATGCTGTCAGTGATGTTTAAAGCTTTGTCTTGACGAAGCATTCATTTTAACCAACAGAAGTGGTCTTTCCAAAACACCTGTTTACTTTGCAGCTAAACTAATAATACCGCAATAGAGCGCAACAGTCTGGTTCCGGAAGTAAAATCCATTACTTTATCCAATAGACAAATTGATTTTCAACGGTAACTTAAAAACCTTTACAGACCGACCTACTATGAGCTCTGAGGTTGATCACTGACTGTATATACTTCCGTTGAAGCCATCCGTGTGCGTTATTTGAACTTCATTGTTTAAAAGTCGTGTTTGATAGCATAATGCATGGTAAACCACTTCATTTCCCCATAGTACAGTACACCACCAATCAGAGAACCGCAGCCAATGAAACCCGCAAAATGTGCCTCTGAGCCACTGCCTACTCCCATGACCAAATGAATGGGGAAAATACTTCCGGAACCCAGAAGGCTGAAAAAGTGGGCGGGCACTGTTGCCCTCTATTGTCATGATGTGCCTTACCAACCTATTTGTGTTTTGAACAGACATCAATGAGTGTGAGACACAGCTGGTAGTGTGTGGTGCACACTCGGAGTGTGTGAATCAGTTTGGATCATACTCCTGTAGCTGTCTCCATGGTTGCCATGAATCTCGTCATGGATTGGACAGGACCGTTTGTGAGAAGTCCACGTCCTCTGGTAAGAAAATGTATGATATTCACAAATTAATCACATTTGTTTGTCTTGGAATGAAGTACAGTATTCAGTTCAATTAAAATGTAATGTTCACTATTAGTCATTAAATAAATCCTAACTATATTGCTGTGCATAACTCTACTTTTGTCTCCATTCTCTCTAGACTGTAGCTGGACATCATTTCCTTCAGTCCTCAGGGGTGTTTACGCTGTCTGTTGCCTGCTCACGTTGCTCATCTTGTTGTTGTTGGTTGTGGTCGCTCTTCTGTACCGTCGATACTATAGAGGCGCTTTCCTGCCACGCTGCCAGGGATCCAGCATTAGCAGTGCTGTGGAAACGGTTACCAATGATGGTGACAACAATAACACTACAGGAAGTGACCCCTCCAGATTCCCGCCTCCACCCATCAGACTGTCCAAAGATGGTCTCCGCTCTCTTGATCTTCCTCTATTACGATTTAGCCCTCTGTCGCCCCCTGATGGATTTAAGAGTAAAATACATACAGAGAATCACCAGTTTTGATAGTTACACCTGCCGTTACTCTTGATTGAGAGTGCTGTATGGTGACCAATAGAGGTGCACGTAAGTGCATTACATGTTACCGAGTGAAACGACTCTCTTCTGTATAACTGGTCTTGACTGGACGGTTTAGCTGTTCATTTTGGGTTTCACGTGTGGTGTTTTGTTTGTGCTTTAGTTCATGATTTCTGAAGCATCTTGAATGTTGACTGCCTGTAAAGATTTACAGCTTATTTTCATTCTGTTCTATTCATTTTTGGCCAGTCACAGTAGACTTGTTACTCTCAGAAATAGTTGATAAAAGAGCTTTCTGTACTTTTGTGGTTTTATGTATGTTAAATAAATGTATGTTTGTGTGTGAGAGAGACTTGGAGAGTTGTGTGTGACAGAGTGGAAATTCAGAAAATACATACATTTTCCTGCAAAACTCATGAAGAATTATTTATTGAATATATTTTCTAGTTTTGCTCTGCTCTAAAATATCGTATTGGCTAGAAGCGATGTTAGCAATTGTGAAATTTTCATCGGACTTTAGCTGTTAACTTCAGATATGCCCCTTTCCCCAAACCCCACCCTCCAAAGGCACACATGCACAACAAGATGCCAAACTCTTATCACGTGGCTTGTTGAGCACATTACCGTGGAGACGTAGCAAGTGTGGAGGCTCGCACTGTTCTCTGTGGCATCCACGCACAACTCGCCACACAGCCCAACGAGAGTGAGAACCACGTTATAGTGACCACAAGGAAGTTAACCCAACGTGACTCTACCGACCCTAGCAACCGGGCCATTTGGTTGCTTAGGAAGCCTGACTGGAATCACTCAGCACGCCCTGGATTCGAACTTGTGGCTCCAGGTGTGGTAGTCAGCATCTTTACTCGCTGAGCTACCCAGGCCCTTATCTTATGAGATTATTAAACATGTTTAATACCCTTAAAATGAATAATCGGCATGAGAACAAGTGTTTTTGTTCAATAAGGCATATTTTATTAATCTCCCGCATCAAAAAAAGAACTGTATTAGATACAATAAGTTTGTTTTTATACATTATGAGGGAAAAGCAATGCAATGAAATGAATGCATTGTATTTTTATATAAAACAAATACTCAGACAAAAAATTGGATAATGGTAGATTAATCGTAATACCAACAAAAAATATGATTGATCATGGTTTTATTTATTGGCAGCCTCAGGCAACATCCATTCATTGAAAACAATAGTAATATGCTCGCATCGTAATCTCTTAAGTGTCACGTGCAATTCCGATTTGGTTTGGTTAAACCCTCAAGTCTTCATTTGCACAGAACACTGAAGAAAGATTTTTGAGTTTGTTTTGTAAGGAGTTTAAATAGTTTTCATCAGCAAATACTCAATGCACATTATTAGCAAACCAAACCGCAGGCTGCAAGCAAACCTTACTCAGACCTCCTCCTGAGATGGTCTCGGTTCAGTTCACTTTAAAGGGGTCTGAGATCATTTGGATTGTTCACATATTGTCTAAAAATCCCGTGAACCGCGCTCAGACCCCTGAAACGGACCAAGTGTGAAAACACCCTTAAAGTGAACCAGAAAGGCAACCAGCTGCAAATGACCTCAGTGCTTTTGATGTTCATAATAAGTGGACCTAAAAGAGGACCCAGTTTCTTTTTTGGTCCTCTTTGATGGGATCTCAGACCCTTTGTTGTAGCAACACCAATATTTATGCCATGAGTGCTGGAAACATGTTGAATAAATTAATTTGTTTGGTGACAATTGACATTTAGAATCGACTATGAATTTATCATAATCAGACAAAAAACTAGTAATGCCCAACTAGTTTTGCGAACCATGCAATCTCATCGCCTTTTAGACTGCTGTTTCACTGATGAAGCACAGTGACAAGATGAAGAGAAGCACTGCTTGACAGCAGATAATTTTATATTGCTGGGCGAAGAGAGACTGTAAAAAATACAACCTGTTCATTTGGAGTGCTCAGATAATACGACAAAACCAGAAAATGAGACGCAGCACAGTCATGGCAATCATGGTGTTTCTATATTCGCTTAAAATTTCCTTCTAATCAAACCTCAAAATCAATCGAACCACAAACGGACCCACAAACGAACTGTACTCGGACCACCACATTAATCTTAGAGTTCAATCAATACCCTTTAGTTGCCTCCAGCAGACAAATCACCCTGTAGCTCAAGACTGGGTGCCCACTGAAGCTTAGGAGGATTGCGCCTGACCAGTATCTGGATGGGAGACCTCCTGGGTAAAACTAAGGTTGCTGCTGGAAGAGGTGTTAGGGAGGCCAGCAGGGGGTGCTCACTCTGTGGTCTGTGTGGGTCCTAATGCCCCAGTATAGTTCCTATAAATTCCCCCCATTGGGCCTTCTCAATCATGGGCTCCTAATAATCCCCATTCATAAATTGGCTCTATATCCCTACTCTCTCCTCTACCAATAGCTGGTGTGTGGTGACCGTACTGGCGCGCTATGGCTGCCGTCGCATCATCCAGGTGGATGCTGCACATTGGTGGAGGTTGAGGAGAGTCCCCTGTTCACTCTGTAAAGCGCTTTGAGTGTAGTGTCTGGAAAAGCGCTATATAAATGCAACATTCATTCAAAAGAGTTGCATCACAATCTACTCAATTAGTACATAGCTTGTATTACATGTATAGCTAACTAATAGTGTCATTATGTTCATGCTGTATAGCCGGAAGGAAACTGGCTCTGCCAGCTGAGTCTGGTTTCTCCCTAGGTTTTTTCTCAACTAAACATCTTATGGAATTTTGTTCCTTGCCACATTTGCCTTTAGCTTGCTCCATGGAGGCCTAAGGCCTCAAAGACAAAGAATGATTTTTAATTGTGATTTATTTGTTCCATTGGTTTACTATATTGGCAAGTGCTCAAGTCATTTTTATTTGTATAGTGCTTTTCACAATAAACATTGTTTCAAAGCAGCTTTACAGAAAATGATGCTGTAATTGCCTGAAAGTCCCCACTGAACAGCTATCTACAGACTGACTTTTATAAATGAATGGAGGGCCCAATTCCATCTAACATCTACTCACCAATGTGTATAGCAACTACACAGGTGCATCTCAATAAATTAGAATATCATGGAAAAGTTCATTTATTTCAGTAATTCAACTCAAATTTTGAAACTCGTATATTAAATAAATTCAATGCACACAGACTGAAGTAGTTTAAGTCTTTGGTTCTTTTAATTGTGATGATTTTGGCTCACATTTAACAAAAACCCACCAATTCACTATCTCAAAAAATTAGAATACATCATAAGACCAATAAAAAAAACATTTTTAGTGAATTGTTGGCCTTCTGGAAAGTATGTTCATTTACTGTATATGTACTCAATACTTGGTAGGGGCTCCTTTTGCTTTAATTACAGCCTCAATTTGGCGTGGCATGGAGGTGATCAGTTTGTGGCACTGCTGAGGTGGTATGGAAGCCCAGGTTTCTTTGACAGTGGCCTTCAGCTCATCTGCATTTTTTGGTCTCTTGTTTCTCATTTTCCTCTTGACAATACCCCATAGATTCTCTATGGGGTTCAGGTCTGGTGAGTTTGCTGGCCAGTCAAGCACACCAACACCATGGTCATTTAACCAACTTTTGGTGCTTTTGGCAGTGTGGGCAGGTGCCAAATCCTGCTGGAAAATGACATCAGCATCTTTAAAAAGCTGGTCAGCAGAAGGAAGCATGAAGTGCTCCAAAATTTCTTGGTAAATGGGTGCAGTGACTTTGGTTTTCAAAAAACACAATGGACCAACACCAGCAGATGACATTGCACCCCAAATCATCACAGACTGTGGAAACTTAACACTGGACTTCAAGCAACTTGGGCTATGAGCTTCTCCACCCTTCCTCCAGACTCTAGGACCTTGGTTTCCAAATGAAATACAAAACTTGCTCTCATCTGAAAAGAGGACTTTGGACCACTGGGCAACAGTCCAGTAGTTCTTCTCCTTAGCCCAGGTAAGATGCCTCTGACATTGTCTGTGGTTCAGGAGTGGCTTAACAAGAGGAATACGACAACTGTAGCCAAATTCCTTGACATGTCTGTGTGTGGTGGCTCTTGATGCCTTGACCCCAGCCTCAGTCCATTCCTTGTGAAGTTCACCCAAACTCTTGAATCGATTTTGCTTGACAATCCTCATAAGGCTGCGGTTCTCTTGGTTGGTTGTACATCTTTTTCTTCCACACTTTTTCCTTCCACTCAACGTTCTGTTAACATGCTTGGATACAGCACTCTGTGAACAGCCAGCTTCTTTGGCAATGAATGTTTGTGGCTTACCCTCCTTGTGAAGGGTGTCAATGATTGTCTTCTGGACAACTGTCAGATCAGCAGTCTTCCCCATGATTGTGTAGCCTAGTGAACCAAACTGAGAGACCATTTTGAAGGCTCAGGAAACCTTTGCAGGTGTTTTGAGTTGATTAGCTGATTGGCATGTCACCATATTCTAATTTTTTGAGATAGTGAATTGGTGGATTTTTGTTAAATGTGAGCTAAAATCATCACAATTAAAAGAACCAAAGACTTGAACTACTTCAGTCTGTGTGCATTGAATTTATTTAATACACGAGTTTCACAATTTGAGTTGAATTATTGAAATAAATGAACTTTTTCACGACATTCTAATTTATTGAGATGCACCTGTAGTACGTGATCTGAAGGCTGCCATCTTTGCTCACGGGCGCTAAATTCCGGGATGGGGTGTCATGTCTTCACTCATCGATGGCAATAGATTACTGGAAAAGGATGTACTATAATGTAAGGAAATAATGGCAATTTTAATATTTCTTGGAAATGTTTATTATTTTGTCAGAAAAAACATACTTTTGAATGGTGTCAATGTCATTTTGCTCATCTGTCGACTAATATTGTATGCCATTTCAGTCACAGTAATATGGACTAAGATGAATAGATATGACATATTGACATTTTCTTCAAAAGACAAAAACAATGACTAAAAACGAATACAACAAAACAATTGGTAACAGTTCAATGGGACATAGGGTAAAAGATCAATTCTAGGATCCAACCCTTGTCTTTACAATACAAATTATGGAAGAACTGTTTGTATTAAAGAAAATGTATGTAGTAGTCTGTGCAACATATAAAATTAAAATGTGACACTGACTTAAATGAGGTGGGCATTCCCACGTCTCCATGTTACCATTTGCAGTCTTCTAGCAAATCTGTGTGAATAGTGCAGTGGTTCGTTATGATAGTTGCCAGTTAAACTACAGTGAGATTATACCATTCTTACTGTGTTTTGTTGAGGTATTGAATATGTTCTATTTTCTTACATGAAAAGGCTGAATTAAAATGATTAAAAAACTGCAGTGAGTAAAGGACAGTCTACATATTTGCATGAGGTGAAATGCCAAACTCATAGCACCCAGGTTGATGCATGTTAAAGTTTATTTAAACATGTGCTTTATACAGAGGTTAGATTTTTCTTAATAATGCTCAACTACAGAGCCAATAAATACAAATAAGAAACAGTATGACACACAGGCTTGCTGATCTGAAATTCACAAACCTGCTCCTGGCCATTAAGTTATGAAAGTTTTGACAATTTTAATCAGATAATTATACAGTCTATTACAAGTAAGCATAAGCATTTGCATTTACATTTACACTTATCTTTTCCTTTTCATTCTCATAATTACAAAATATCTTAATGCAAACTGAAACCTAGAATTGATGTCCACTCTTTTCTTTGCATATATCTTATACATACAGTAACAATAATGAAGAATCTAAGCCACTAACACAAAAGGCCCTTTCCCACTGCAGGCACTAAAGCCTTCTTTAGGTACATTTCCCCGGGACAAGTCGTTTTCGCACCTGAGGAACTATAGTTCCTCGTAGCCATTTTAAGGGACATTTTTAGCTCCATTTCCATGGTAGGTACTTTTGGGGGTGTAGAGGGACTGTGGGAGGTGCTGCAGGCTCTGATTGGTCAAAAACCTGATGCACAAAGCATTGAGAAATGAGAGTTGCTAATTCCCTTAACAGAAATAACATTTTACAAACAAAGTATCCAAAGAGAATCACCCATTTCACATGTGTGTGCGTGTGATTTCATCACATCTGTTTGTACTGTGTGACCATAAAGAAAAAAGTGATTTCTGGATTATTACATCGAATTTTTCCTGGGATGATGGATATAAATAACTAGATGTTTATCGAGAGTGGGTAATTGAACTCTGTTATACACTAAACCATCATGAAATCTAGTTTACATCAGGGAAGTGTTGCGTGCCTGTTACTGCATGAATAACTTTCATCAAGACGCCATTTTAAGTAAATGAGTATGTCAGTACATTAATTTATGTTGAGTCATAAAAGCCTTTATTGTAAAAGATCGTGTTGATATAAAGGGTCATAGTGCATTTTTTAACATGTTATCCACTGAGTTGAGGCTGCGTAATGAGGTATGATAAAATAATGTGCTTTTTTTTAACTGTTCAGAGACCAGTTTACTTTCGAGATACATTCATCTAAAAACGCTGTCCTTTAAACCATTAACTGATTAGGCAGCTGCCTACATTTTCAAATGCAGCCAAAAATGCAGCGTAAAACAGTCCTAAACAAAGTGTAGCTCCGATCCTGGTGTCCTCCATCAGTGTTGTTGATTTTGTTGTTGTTGTTGCTATTGAATCACATGTGCCAACAACATCAGAAGAAAAATGGACGATATTAGATGACGTCACTACGGGGGTTACTTTTGTTAGAGCAAATGCAAAAGAGGAAAAGTCTCCTCAGGTGTGTCGTTCCTCATAAGTGTTCTCATCTAGAAAGTAACTAAGGGAAAAGTACCGGGACTGTAAGTGGGAAAGGGGCTAAAGATTCTGAGTTGACTCCCAGGTAGAGGGTTCTTGTGGATTACAGAATTCCCTCTCCTTAGCACTCTTAGCCCTTTTCCACCAACATGTTTCAGGGGCGGGTTCCTAGGCTGGTGTGAATTCTCGAACTGTTCCACGCATTTCCACCGCAGAAAAGGCCGTTCTGGGGCGGAAAAAACGGTTCCGCTCCGGCCCCAAAACCTTGCTGGCCTCTACGCAAAAACTGATTATGTTAGGAGGCAGATGGCAGGATTATGTTTCCTCACCAAAGTTTTCCAAACAACAACAGTAGCTACCGTGTGCCACAAGGAGTACTTTATCACTCTATAACAACAATAAAAAATGTCAGACATAAAAAGCATTGAAGACAAGTGGATGAAACTCGCACTCTACTTACAATATGGTCTCCTACTGAGATCTGAGATAAACAGAGAAATTGCGAAGCGGGGAAAAGAGCCTACGAGGAGATAGAGCAAGAAGTATTGCATGCCGGTGTTTGGTGTCCACAGCAGCTGATCTCAGTAAGTTATTAGATTTGCCAGCTTTGTTAGCTTTCCTAACACTCTTCTCATCTTATTTTGTGCATCGTTTTGTTCAGTAAGGGGATTTGTCTGTTAAGTAAAACGGTGGGATTCTCCATCAAGACGTAAACACAATATTTTAAGCTATGGCAAAAATTCAAATGTAACCATCTGCTACACCAATATTAATAACGGTTCCACTGTTACAGTTTATAGAGCTTAGCAAGTTAAGCCACATTAAAAAGTTCAAACAACTAATGTAATTTCGCCACTTGTTGTCTTGAGCGTTGATGTTGTCTCTGGCAATCTTGTTGAGCAATGTAATAAAGCTGGAATGCATTTCTCTGTATGTTTAAATATGTCCTCATAAACAGATGTAAAAGCTGTTCCACAAACACTGTGATGTGCCATGTTTGTTTATGGGCAGGTAAGATAGTCATGTAAAACTACCATGTAGCCACATGACCCATTACATCACCATCCGGGTTTCAAATCAGTGTAAAAACGATATAGAATATAGCTGCAGGCAGAGCTCCAAAAAGGGGTGGGAACTCCTAACCGAGAGCAACGATATAGGGAGCCCATAACCTAACACTTTCCCGAACCCTAACCTATCCCTTACCATGTGTGGAAGTGACGCCCCCTTTTAGAGTTGGCGCAACCCCCTTTTGGAGTAACCACGCCCCTTTCTAGAGTAACCCCATCCTCTTTTGGAAATTCCACCCCATATGGAGATCACTGGCCTGCAGCTATACCTACTTTAAAAAACACGGGCGGTTTGCGATAGGCTCCTGATTGCCCATGGCCTGAACCAGATGAGCACAGGCTCGGCACGAGAACTATCCAATTTTGGTGGAAAAGGGCTATCTGTTATCTTGAGCAATGAATTTAACCACTCGCTCCTTCAGCAATTAACGTATCGTAAGAGATTTTGTTTAAAAAAAAATAGTATGTAGCCAAAACACATTCATGAATTATTTGAAAAAGTTCCTGTCATAAAAAAAACAAAACATTGTCAGTATAATAAATCCGTGATAGTTACCAAGCTCTCGTCTTAATAACACAACTATACTGCTACTAAAGGCAATTGCAGTTCCCTTGAGGCAGATTTGATCTTCATCTGTGCAACATCATTGATGTGTACTAGGTCCTACTAATGGTTTGGGTGTAATTCTGAATTGATGTTTGAAAGTATGCAGTTGTGTTCTTTTTTGGTTGAAATATTATGATATAAGATTTTGGTATGAAATAGCTGAAGAAAATTGCACTTATACTGGCTAGCTGGGCTATTGCATTAAAAAGCAGTATGTATTTGCTCTTCAGAGTGAGTACTGCTGTAATGTATGCAGTCCAGCTCACATAAAACAACACTAAACCAAAGGTTATTGATTTGGCCTCATTGTAATTTTTCGGCAGATCTCTTCCCATGTAAGAAAAAACGAGACAGAGGAAACCAAGAAACCAACATAGAAAGACAATAATGCTAATGGTAATAATGTTCCCATTTTCACAGGTAAGTATAACCTGGTCCTTAAAAGAAAGCGTGTCCCTGGTGGGTTTGGGAGGTGCAACAGTCACCCATAACACACAAGCAATTAAAACAACAACAGAGGAAAATACAATGAAGAGCCAGTGGCCATTGTGCTTTACCCAAAAGCTGTGCAAGTTAGGAAACTTGGCAGCCATTTTGAAGATACAAACAATTTGAAAAGCACGGACAGTCAGACAGGAGAGACAGACAGTGAAGAAAAATGTAAATATAAAATTTCTCAAGATACAATGTGCAGGTGTGGGGTTTCCAAAGAAGAAGAACAAACTTATGCTAGACATAATCAAACATGCCAACATTAGCAAACACATGCTGCCACCAGCTGACTTCACCACTGGTGTATCGTGATTGTAGGCAAAAAGGCAAAAGATGGCAATAAAGAAAGACATCAGGCATATGATAGAAACCATGAATATGATGGAGGGGATTTCTGTGAACTCAAGATAGACAACAGAGCGTGTCTTACATGTTGTGCTCCCCTCAACAGACCATTCATTCTCTGCACATGGAAAACAGGTATTGGGGTCCCCTGAAAAACAGCAAAAATGTCTCTTGTGATCAAGAAGGTAACAGTTGGTGCATACTAAGCATTCCAATCAATGTCAACATTCAAAAATTGGTACATAACTGAGATTTTTACTAGGGAACAACAGAAGGATGAAGTGTAGATTTATTTAAAATCTATTATTCAATTTATGAAATTGGGAAATACAGTATTTTTGAAAATTCATCCTCATATGTTGGAATGCCGCCCAAGGACGCACCCAAATTAGTGAGTGTCTTTTGCGACTTGAAACAGAGAGTAACAGCCACAATAACAGCAACACACCCGTACATGTTTGATTTTAAATGTCATGTGTTTGCTAGAATGGGAGGGTGTGTACTTCCATTTCAAACGACTTGAGAGTCAGTTCAGATTATAAAAGTCGTGAAGTGTAATCCAGCCTTTATAGTTGGCCCATACCAGTGAACCATTAAAATAACAGAGAGAAAAGTAATGGTGCACCTGGCAGCCTTTTCAAGAGCTCTGCAAAACATGCATTCATATATTGTGAGATGGCTCAAAAGAAGCCATCACATAATAAAACTAGTGACTCCTTTTGATGAGGAAAAACATTATGTTGGCAAATCACACCTCAAAATATGTATATCTGCAGTAATGTTTAAGCACATTAATGTGGTGGTAGCATGGACAGAAAAGCTAAAATACCAGTGTCACGGACCATTGCTTAAGGTACTCACGAGAATAATTCACATAGCTGTTCCTTGGACATTTTTTACACTGAAAACAACAATCATGCAATCCCTCGCGTTCCCTGGAATATCCCTCCTTACACTCAACAGAACAGTTGGAGAAAGGAACCTTTATGAAAAAGGAAAAAGTGTTATTGAAGTGAATCTAGATGCCTAAATTTGAAGAAAAAAGCTCTCTGAGAACGATTACTTACAGAACCATTGTTATGCCAGGGCAAAAGAGAGCTGTTGATGGTAAAGGTAATTTCTGGAAATGTATCATATGTGCCCACCATCTCAAATCGTGGAGGATTTGTTTCAGTATGCCAAAGCATGATTGCGTAATTGACGGTTGGATCACCATTATCATCATATTTCACCTGATGACCATTGAGTGAAAAATCCACTTTCTTCATTTCGCCTAGAAGCTGTTGTAGTGTTGTGAATTTTCAAAATAAAATAAATGTAAAAAAGACAAATAATATGCAGTATATTATTATTATCTATTTATATAATAGAATAATACATTTTAATATAATACATTATATTATTAAGTAATAACATGAATTATTACTTGATAATAATTAATCTTATGCACATTCAAATGCATTCACTCACCATGTATGGCCTAACTGTTGTATTTTTGTGGCATTCAGTCATGTCACACTGTAGAACATTATGTAATGCATGAGCTATGGTATATATGGCAGCATAGATGGCAAAAGAGAATGTGGGATTTTCATTTATAATTTCTTCTGCAGTCAACAATGAGCAGCTCTCGCAAGCTTGATTACATGTATCACCCTGGACTTCAACGCTATCATTATTGTGAACATTAGATGTTCCTTTGGCCTTAAAGATGAATTCATCAAATCCAGGCAGTGACAATAATCTCTCCGTAATGCCAATAATTCTACCAATTTTTTCAATTCCTGGCTCTCTTGGAAGCTGTTTATCCATTGACCATGTTTCACTTGCAATCCAAACTTTGTCTCGGATGTTGTTTGCTATGGCTGCTTTGATTATGTTTTTTACATTTTGTGGCATAGCAAAAACCACAATGACATTTATTTTGAGCATATCAATCTTCTTAAGTGCTAAACTGTAGTTTGCCTCTAAGCTAAGAGTATCTTGATAGGCCAAACAAATGTCAGTATTGTTAATATACTTGTTAAACTGTTTTAGGCCGTCTTCACTGTAATCGTCCTGGCTTCCAAGGAAGGCAACCCAGTTCCATCCAAACCACTGTATGATGCGAATAATCATCTGTATCAGGTCTTTGTTGCTGGGGACTGTTCTTAGTAAAGAGGGATATTGAAGTTTATTACTTAACGCATAGCTGGTAGCTCCATAGCTCACCTTTGAAACAGAAGAAAACACTATTTTACAAACAATTAGTTAAAATTGTATATATTGTATATATTTATCCGTCACTTTAATTATGGTCCTGCACTCTTTGGTAGGCCTGAATACAGTGTATGAAGTAAGTGTGTTTCATTATGTAAACTGTATAAAAAAGATATTTACTATTGGTATAAGGTCAATTGTGAGCAATGATGCAATCGTCACAGTTCTCGTGCTTCCATATGGTCCTGTTAAAGCAATCACTTTAGGCTGATGGTCACTGAGCATTTCTTTAGGTTTTATTGATCCATTCTGTGAGATAAAACTGAAAACTGCAGGGAAATTCTTTGTTGCAGTACAATGGTCAAAAATCTCATAGCCAAGAGAAACATTAGGCAGGAGGGTGGTGGAGTTATTAATCTCCTCAACAGCAAACCTCATCACTTGGAACATCTGATAACCAGATACTGAAATTGTGTGCCTAGAAAACAAATAAGAATTGTCTCTTAAACAGATGTTTCAGCTGGCAATTAAATATTGCGGAAATGCTGCCTCAATTTACAACATTGCCTAGTGATAATTATAAACTTGTGTGATAAGCATCCAGTTGAAGGTGTGTTAAAGCCACCTCATGTAAAAGCAAAAAGGTCCTTGCTTACCTGGAACATTCAACGGCCTCTGGGGTGGACTGGGGTTTTGCATGATCCACTTCATGTAAAGCAAAAAGACCACCCAATAAATAATCTCCCCCCAAGCTGAATTCAAATGATGAGCAAGAAACGCTGAAGAAACAAATAATAAAGCATAAAAAGAATCTGTAAATGCTACCCAGAAGCATGATTTCAGATGGACAGTTGGTTATAAAACAGGGATGTGCAATTTCCATTTATTTGAGAGAAGTCAGACTCATATACTACAACTAAATTTGCTTAAAACACATTTCAATTTGCTTAAACCACTATATTCAGTGATACTAATGTTCATTTTCATATCTAAATCACAGACCGTGTGTCAGTTATTAAGTAGAGCATTACACCACACCACAAACAACAGAAGATAAATCACATTTTGGGCAGTGGTATTCATTTAACACCACTTATTCATCTCATTACTTTTTCAAACAATACATTCATATAATTAAGATTTTACTCAGTGTTACTTACAAAATTCAGAAGAGCCAATCTATGGAACACATTTATTCTGACTACCAATGTATCGAGGATGGGGAAAGAAGCACATTGCTGGCAGAGCAGCCTATTCGAAGTTTAGGGAGAGAATATATCGCAGATATTTCAGACAAAAACATGGCAGTGTTGGTCCTGAAGCAGCTTAAAGAGGGCCTAGATAAGTTAGATCATTGTCATCTCCCAGGCAAATTCATGGTCTGGAGTAACCAATTTACACTTTAATATCACCTGATGTGGCCACCAAAAATGTGTGAGATCACTGCAGCATTAGTGGCAAAGATGGATAGCAAGGCCTACAGTTACATCAGGAAGTGGCTAGGTTTGCTGCGTTGTCTTTCAGATGTAGCATTGTTTGTACCATTAGATGTACCATCACCCTGGGCTACAAGCAAGAGAAGACCTGTACAGGGACTGTACAGGTGGCGGCATGATCAGGTCCTGTGCAAACTGGCGGAGATCCTAAAGATGTGTAGAGTAAAGGCAAACAAAGGCCACCATGCTCCTCATTGATTTTGTTAAAAAGGGAGGTGCCGAACAAGGCACTGCACAGATGGTAGCCAGATCAATTCTGGCGACTGGAAGTGATTGGACAATGGAGGTCGACCTCGGTCAGCAGCTGAAATTTCCTTCTGAAGTCACCATTACCTCCTTGAGGCAGAACGTAGTGTTATGGTCAACATCAGCTAGAAAAGTCATAATGATTGAGCTTACTATCCAATGGGAAGAGGGACTGGAGGCAGCCTATGAGAGGAAGAAGTTAAAATATGCTGATCTGGGTGCCGAGTGCAGGGAAAATGGATGGAGGACTGCCAATTACCCTGTGGAGGTCGGGTGTCCAGGATTCATGGGAACATCAATGCAGCTATTATTGAAAGACATTGGCAAACGAAATGGCAGGGGAAGCTGACAAAGGGTACATATGGCTATGGTTAGGAAGGAAGGACAAAAGTGGGGTGAGCAGATGTGAGAAAGGCAGAAGTGAGAAATTAGGGATAGGAAATATTTGTGATGCTTGAGATTATGTGTGGAACAATTACATCAGGGGAAGGAATACTAGAGCTGGTGTCTGTCTTGCTAGGGTTATTAGAGAGGTTGGCGCATAGTGTTGTTTGGTGAGGTAGTATGCCATATGGAATCGGGGGCACTGAGCATGCATTAACGGTGCCAGTGGGGCAAGCACAGCCTTCCCTGCTGAAAAGCCCAGCATTGCTGGTCACCAGCATATGTTGTGTTTAAGGTGTTGGTCCCCCAGCATGAGACGCTGGTGTGCTGATGTTTCCACCAGGCTTTTAAACTAGCTTTACCAGCTTCAACAAAAAGACTATGTTTGTCAACCAGCTTCACTAGCTAGGTATTGATGGTGAAAAGCATGGTTATGCTGGTCCACTAGCTAGGCCAGCACTAACCAGCATAACCAGCCTAGAACAGCATTGGAATTGCATGCTGGTTTAGCTGGTCTTTTTAGCAGGGTTAGCTGCCGGATTGGTGCGTATGTTCGGATGAGAGGTTATGCCATACAGAATCGGGGGTACTGAGAATGCATTAACAGTGTCAATGAGGCTAGCACAGCCGTAGCCACCGGGTTGGCACACATGGTCACATTCAGGTGCACTATCCATTTCCATATCTAAATTCTTAGACAATGTGTCAGTTATTAAGTAGAGCATTAAACCACACCACAAACAACAGAAGATAAATCACATTTTGGGCAGTGG
The DNA here is from genome assembly GCF_019703515.2 of Myxocyprinus asiaticus. Lineage (NCBI taxonomy): Eukaryota > Metazoa > Chordata > Actinopteri > Cypriniformes > Catostomidae > Myxocyprinus > Myxocyprinus asiaticus. The sequence continues at coordinate 3,822,833 of NC_059350.1, forward strand.
GATTTATTTAACACAACTTATTTTTCTCATAACTCATTCAAACAATACATTCATATACTTAAGATTTTACTCAGTGTTACTTACAGAATTCAGAAGAGCCAATCACACACATTTATCCTGATTACCAACGTCTCCTCATCCAAAATGTTTACAGAAATAAGCTGTCATGAAACATAATGCTTAACTGCAGCCATCTAAACCTTTAGTGTGGGTTTTATATTTGCATTAGAATCATCACTCATAAAGGTTTTCAACTTTAGAGGTGGTGAGTAAATACTGAAAATGACTGTGTGATACCATGATGTGACTTCTGTTGAGAAAATGATCAGTCCTTAGAAAATTATGATTTTGAAATTTGAGCCCAGATTGCAGCTTTTTGTTGGATTGTATGTGAGCAGCCAAAGGGCAAATGTTCTTTGCTAGAATGAAGGACAGGCTCTATAATGTAGTGTAATCGGGTGAATGTTGGCATTATTTTGGTCATGCCCTTTGGTGCCATAGTAATAATATTTGTGCTTCTGTATGATTTAGATTGGTCAAGTCAAGTCGGATAACGCTTTAGATTACAGCCCGCAATTTACAGTGTAAGTACACCAAAGTTACAGCGTACCTTTTTTGTATTAATAGTGTAACTACACAGTACGTACTTGAAGGTATAAGGGAACAATATGTAAAGTTTGGGAATAAAGGGGTAACAACCTGAAAAATAATAAAATAATAAAATAATTTATACTGTAAGTATTTTATAACTAAGGGGTAACTATTCTAATATTACGTGGTATATGACCGTATACTATGCTAAACAACAGTCTTACTTTGAGAGAAATTAAGCAAGAACATACACAGCGTACCTTTTTGTAATAATAGTGTACCTACATATATAGGCTACTGTAGGTATTTTCTAACTACGGGGTACATACTCTATTATTACAGGATACATGAGTTACCTGTAACTACATGGAACAAGCGGGTAACAAGCACCACTTCAATTTACAGCCCGCAAATGTTGCACTTACCCTAAAGCTACATGGAAAATGGGGGTAACAAGTTGGACTTACACTGTAACAACACGGAACAATGGTATATTTTATGGTATACATAATGGTATACAGTAACTACAGAAAAATGTTTTGCAATAGTTCTAATTTTGCTTGCCTTGTTTTCCCTAGTTGCCTTGCCTAGTTTTAATTTTGCTTGATGGGCGGGGGGGGGGGGGGGTTGCTGGCGTGACTCGCAGCTGAGATGGACTGTATGCAATACACTTTCATAAGGTAAGTAGCCTACATTGAAAATTGTAAATAAAATCATAGCAGAAACTCATTAACTCATTTCTCTAGATTTCAAGTTGTTCAGTAATCTCCATCATGTATCCTGTAATAATAGAATATGTACCCTGTGGTATATATATGCCATATATATATATGGGACCGCCCTGGGCAACTGCCCATGTCGCCCATGCCTAAATCCGTACAAAAAAGTACAAGTCAAGATTTTAAATTAGTAAACTAAGTGTTAGGGGCCAATGTTTAAACAAAAAGATATTGTATTAATTGTAAGATTAATGACTAAAGTCTTAGAAATTACATTCTTAATTAACTGCGGAAGTGCGAACAGATGCATCATCTATTGTTATTTGGCTGATGAAGGCTGCAGTTAAATTATTATCTACTTATTCCATTTTAAGAGTGTGTAAATTACAGATTAATTTGCAGTGGAGTCCATCTTAAGTCCAAGTTTCAGGCAGTGTCCAGTGAAGTATCCCATGTCTGACGGTTGGTGCTGGCATCAGTTCAAACTCTGTGAAGTCAATTTTAGTAGATTGAAATGATATCTGGCTGGCACAGGCTGCAGTTAGTCGTCATCACTCAGCACCACATAGTAGTGGGAGTTGGGAGACTTTCGGTTAGGTGAGCTATGGAGTAGGACGTGCTTGCGGAGGGTTTTCAAAGTAAATTAAAACTAAAACAAATAAAGGAGGTAACGCACAGACATCGCAACAGCGGCCTGCTACAGCAAGCATGTCCTCGGCAGAGCGTGACTCAGCCAGCCGGGATGAGCGAACTGAGCTTGGGATGACTCCGGATGATACTCAGTCCCTTAAAGCTGAAATACTATCATCGTTATGCAGAAATATTTTGCTCTGAGTTATGGTCCATGTTGAGCGATGACTTATCGACCATCAAGAGTGAACTTCAGGCCGAGAAGGCGGAATTTTCTAACAGCATGGTTTTGGTGCAGGCTGACATGTCGACACTGAAAAGTACGGTGAAGGACATGGAACAGTCTCTTTCCACCTGTTCTGATGATATCACCGTGCTACAGGAGAAGGTAGATTCTTTCTCGGCCACCGTGGTAAAACTGGAAGATAAACCTCCTACTACTACGGCGGTCTCCAAGTTACTTAAGGAGGCACTTAACATTGACAAGGACATTATCATTGACAGATTGCATCGCACATTAATGCCAAAGCCTAGACCGGGGGAGCATCCACAAGTTATTGTGGCAAGACTGCATTATCACTCGGACTGTGTTGAGGTCTTACAGCGTGCGCGTGAGATGAGAGAGTTCAAAGTCGGTGTTATGAGAATATCCATCTTCCCAGATTTTACTGCAAAACCTGCTCAAGCTCGAGCAGCCTTCAATGATGTCCGCCAGCAATGAAGTACGGATTTCTCCATCCAGCTAGGCTGCGTGTTACTTACAACGGGGTGGAGAGGCAGTTAACTCACCGGATTTGGCTAAAGTTTATGTCAATTCCTTACTGTCTCATCAGAGTGAATCAAGTGATTTGTGAATGTTTAAGTGTGGTCACGTGAGTAGGGTAAGTTAACCACTTGGCATTATGTCCTGTCACTGGACTATGGACTATTGTGAGTGAGACATTGTTTACGTGTTTTTTGAGGTTGCTTTATTGTCTCAAATATAAATGATATTCTAAATATGTTCAGTCTCTAATTATAAGTCAAACTTGGTTATTGGTTTCTCGATTGTTGTATAAGTGCAGTGTTATTGGTTAAGCTGAGTTAAAGCAGGTTCTCTGCTGTAATATCTGAACTACTGTGCTTTTTTATTATTATTACTATTGAATGGTACAGTGGCATGCAAATGTTTGTGCACCCCTGGTCAAAATTTCTGTTGCTGTGAATAGTTAAGTGAGTAGAAGATGAACTGATCTCCAAAAGGCATAAAGTTTAAGATGAAACATTCTTTTCAACATTTTAAGCAGTATTAGTGTATTATTTTTATTTTGTACAATTTTAGAGTGAAAAAAGGGAAAGGAGCACCATGCAAAAGTTTGGGCACCCCAAGAGATTTGAGCTCTCAGATAACTTTTACCAAGGTCTCAGACCTTAATTAGCTTGTTAGGGCTGTGGCTTGTTCACAATCATCATTTGGACTCAAATCTTGTCCCAACAATCAGCAGCCATGAGCTCCTCTAAGCAGCTGCCTTGTGCTCTGAGAATTAAAATAATTGATGCCCACAAAGCAGGAGAAGTATATAAGAAGATAGCAAAGCATTTTCAGGTAGCCGTTTCCTCAGTTCATAATGTAATGAAGAAATGGTAGTTAACAGGAACGGTGGAGTTCAAGTTGAGGTCTGGAAGACCAAGAAAACTTTCAGAGAGAACTGCTCGTTGGATTGCTAGAAAGGCAAATCAAAACCCCTGTTTGACTGCAAAAGACCTTAAGGAAGATTTAGCAGACTCTGGAGTAGTGGTGCACTGTTCTACTGTGCAGCAACACCTGCACAGATATGACCTTAATGGAAGAGTCATGAGAAGAAACCTTTCATGCATCCTCACCACAAATTTCAGTGTCAGAAGTTTGCAAATGAACATCTAAACAAGCCTGATGCATTTTGGAAACAAGTCCTGCGGACTGATGAAGTTAAAATATAACTTTTTAGCCGCAATCAGCAAAGGTATGTTTGGAGAATAAAGGGTGCAGAATTTCATGAAAAAAACACCTCTCCAACTGTTAAGCACGGGGATGGATCGATCATGCTTTGGGCTTGTGTTGATGCCAGTGGCACAAGGGAACATTTCACTGGTAGAGGAAAGAATGGATTAAATTGAACACCAGCAAATTCTAGAAGTAAACATCACACCATCTGTAAAAAAGCTGAAGATGAAAAGAGGATTGCTTCTACAACAGGATAATGATCCTAAAAACACCTCAAAATCCACAATGGACGACCTCAAGAGGCGCAAGCTGAAGTTTTTGCCATGGCCCTCACAGTCCCCCGACCTAAACATCATCGAAAATCTGTGGATAGACCTCAAAAGAGCAGTGCATGCAAGACAGCCCAATAATCTCACAGAACTAGAAGCCTTTTGCAAGGAAGAATGGGTGAAAATCACCCAAACAAAAACTGAAAGACACTTAGCTGGCTACAAAAAGCTTTTACAAGCTGTGATAGTTGCCAGGGGGTGTTACTAAGTACTGACCATGCAGGGTGTCCAGACTTTTGCTTTGGGCCCTTTTCCTTTTTTGTTATTTTGAAACTGTAAAAGATGAATATAAAAAAGTTAAATAGCTTAAAAGATTAGAGAAATGTGTCATCTTTAACTTTATGCCTTTTGGAAATCAGGCCATCTTTTGCTCACTTAGTTATTCACAGCAACAGAAATTTTTATCAGGGGTGCCCAAACTTTTGCATGCCACTGTATATTCTGCAGGTCTCCATCCTCTCTTTGTGGATCTCTAATCGTGAGCACTAATTGTTTGGGATGGCTCCAGTTGGAGTTTGCACATGGGTTCGCATCATTTGGTGATGCAGATATTGTATGTGCAGGGGTGGGTGTGTTTGTTCTATTTTTTTTCTTTTACTTCTCTCTTTCCCATTTTTCATTGTACAGGAGGGGCATTTATATATTTTTCTCAAGTGGAGTGGTTTAGGATAGTAAAGTAAATGGCTAATTCTCATGGTAATTTGCCTAACCCAGTCTGTTCCACAGTTAGGTTTCTAATTGGAACATTTAAGGCATGGGTAACCCCGTCAAAAGGTCAAAGATATTTTCACTCTTGAAAAGGCTAAATACCGATATTGTTTTTTTGTTTTTTTTACAGGAGACTCGTTTGAGAAACCAAGATCATCTGAAGCTTAAGTGGGTGGGGGAAGTCTATCACTCAAATTTCAATTCAAAAGCCAGAGGGGTTGTGATATTAATTAATAAAAGTGTTCAGTTTTCATCTACTAAGGTAACATCTGATAAAAATGGAAGGTGTTTCATTGTTGTTGGCACGCTATTGCAAAATCCTGTGCTCCTTGTCAATGTATATGCGCTAAATTTTGATGATCCAGGTTTTATAAATAAATTATTTGGGACCCTCCCCTCATTGAATAGCCATTTACTTAGTTTTGCTGGAGATCTTAACTGTGTAATTGCTATTAACGCTATGGACCGTTCTAGTTCCCGGTCAATGACTCATAATCTATGTCTAGGTCAGTAGTGGAGTTTATGTCCAGGAATGGTTGCGTTGACCCTTGGTGATTTTATAGCCCTCAAGATAAGGTATTTTCTTTTTTCTCACAAGTCCATCAGTGGTTTTCCCGTATTGATTATTTTTTTATAGATAGCTTCCTAATTCCTAAAGTAACATCTGTTTCTTACCATGCTATTGTTATTTCTGATCATGCCCCTCTTAGTGTTGATATGCAGTTGTCTGTACAGCCTCGATGTTCATTATCATGGAGGTTAAACTCTCTTCTTTTGTTTCAACCTCAATTGATAATTTCATGGCTACAAATCAGGACGGTGTGGTTTCTTATTCATTATTCTGGGAAACACTCAAAGCATACCTTCTGGGACAGATTATTTCTTACTCTGCACATTCAAATAGACTTCGTACTGCAAGGATACGTGAGCTCACTTCCGATATTTTTCATATTGATCAGCTGGCCAACTCCCCTCCACAAGTTCAGTTTAAACGGCGTCTTGATCTGCAGTGATGCTGAGCGGTTTCTATTGCATTCTTGTACTGCTTATTACGAACATGGTGATAAAGCTAGTCATCTCAGCACATCAGTTAAGATGTCAGTCAGCCAGTCGATTGATTCCTCAGATCCAGGACCCATCTGGTAATTTGCTATCTGATCCTGACGGCAATAATGCCATCTTCAAATCTTTTTATTCTACTTTATATACATCTGAATCTCCATCTGATTCCCATGATATGACCTCCTTTTTATAGAATTTAAATGTCACCGCAATTGATTCAGCTGTTGCCGCATATCTCGAAGCCCCTTTAGACATAAAAGAAATTATTCAATTAAAATGATGCATTGCAATAAAGCCCCGGGGGCCGATGGCTTTCCAGTCGAGTTTTTTAAGAAATTTCAGACCAAATTGTCCCCATTACTTTTGTTGGTGTACACGGAATCGTTAGAGCGTGGCGTCCTACCAGAGACGCTTACACATGCATCCATATTTCTGCTTCTAAAAAAAGATAAGGATCCTAAGTTATGTAGCTCTTATAGGCCCCTTTCGTTGCAGAATGTAGATGCCAAGATTTTGGCCAAAGTATTGGCTTCTCGCCTTGAAAACATACTTCCAAAGATTATATCTGATGAGCAAACAGGTTTTATCAGAGGGAGACAGTTATTCTTTAATGTTCGCACCCTTTTAAATATAATTCATCCCAAACAAACTTCAAAACCCCCTGAGGTCATGATTTCACTCGACGCTGAAAAAGCGTTTGACCGTGTGGAGTGGGAGTATCTTTTCTTTGTGCTTCAGAAATTTGGGTTTGGGGATAATTTTATTTCTTGGATACGCCTTTTATATGTTTCTCCCCAGGCGAGTGTGCACACCAATAACATTAGATCCAGCTATTTTAGGCTGGGACAGGGAACACGACAGGGGTGCCCATTTTTCCCTTTGCTGTTCGCACTGGCCATTGAACCATTGTCGATGGCTCTGAGGTCCTCCCCTTTGCTTCAGGGTGTGGTGCGGTCAGGCATTGAAATTAAATTGTCACTCTATGCCGATGATTTATTATTATATATTTCTAATCCGATTTCCAGTTTCCAGTTATTTTATCCATGTTGGAAAAACTTTGTCTTGTTCTCTGATTATAATATAAATCTTCATAAAAGTGAGTGTTTCCCTGTTAATGTAGTGGCTATGGGTCTTTTGCAGTTGGATGTTCTAGTCAGATTAAGTAAAACAGGATTCAGATACCTTGGGATCAATGTTACTAGATTTCTACCCTCTCTTTTATCTGCAAATTTCTCCCCTTTGTTGGAACAGACTAAGTCTGATTTATAGAGATGGAGCAATCTACCTATATCACCGATTGGTCGAATTAATGTAGTGAAAATTAATGTTTTGCCCAAGTTTCTTTTTGCCATTCAGTGCATTCATTTGTTTCTCCCTAAGCATTTATTTATTTTTTTTAAATCTATTGACCAGATTGTTACCCACTTCTTGTGGGATGGAAAAGTGCCCAAAATTTGGAAATCTTTGCTTCATAGATGTCAATTGAGTGGTGGGCTCTCTTTACCCAATTTTATGTTTTAGTATCGGTCAGCAAATATTCACAAGTTAACATTTTGGCTTAGTTCGTCCACTGCACCATGGTGCAGATTGGAGGCAAACTCGTGTATATCTACCTCTCTGTTGGCTTTGCTTACTTCACCCCTATCCTGTAATCCCTCTTCCTTTGCACATAATCCAGTAGTTGTTTCAACCCTTGAAATATTTCTAATATTTGAGACAGATGCGATAGATGTTGTGCATCTCAGTGTAATTTGAGTCATATGTTTTTTACTTGTCCTATGTTGCAAAATTACTGGGTTAATTATTAGGTGTTAAAAGTCAGTACTGATATTTGCACTGCTATAGCAATTTTTGGGGTACCAAAGGTCTGGTCTCGGTTTAATTCTAAACAACTGGATATTTTAGCCTTTACCTCCAAATTAGCTAGGTGTCGTATTCCCCCCCCCCTTTAATGATTAATGATCATGTATTATTTTTGGATATATGATTGTGGATGGTGGTGGGGGGGTGTAGTGTTTGTATACTCAGGTGTTTGTATGTATGATCATTTACCCCACCTCTTCATTAGTTTTGTTGTTTATGTTGTTATTATTAAGTTTTGGTTTATAAAAAAAAAAAAAAAAAAAAGGATGATAATGTGTAATAACCTATTTTTTGGTAATAATGATTGTTCTATAATAAAAAAAAGTTTGAACATATAGTAGTGGGAGTTGGATATCAGGCATCACCGGAGTCGGACATCATGCAGGACCAGAACTGGATCTGGCAGGCTCTGGTAACTTCAGGATATGAATCCCGAGGTTAAGACAGGGAAACAAATAGAAGAATATTAGCGTTAATGCCATTCACTTTAAAACAGGATTATAGAATATGAGATGTGTTTCCGGTTCCGGCAGACGTAACTAATGCAGCATAACTATGAGTCGATGGATAAATTAGGTGTATGCCTGGCTAAATAGATGAGTCTTTAGTCTAGACTTAAACTGAGAGAGTGTGTCTGATTCCCGAACAGTGTTAGGGAGACTATTCTATAGTTTAGGAGCCAAATAGGAAAAGGATCTACCTCCTTTTGTGGATTTTTATATCCTAGGTATTATTAACAGGCCAGAATTTTGTGATCTTAGTGAACGTGACGGAATATAGTGTGATAGAAGGTCACTTAAGTACTGTGGAGCTAGACCACTCAAGGCTTTGTCAGTAGTTAGAAGTATTTTCAAATGAATACGAAATCGAACAGGTAGCCAATGTAGCGATGCTAAGATTGGGCTGATATGATCATATTTCTTGGCTGTAGTCAGCACGCTTGCTGCTGCATTTTTAACCAGTTGAAGTTTATTTATGGAACCTGCAGGACCTCTCCCAGTAATGCATTACAATAATCTAGTCTTGAGGTCATGAACGCATGAATTAGTTTTGAATGTCTTTTTGGTATTGCAGTTTACAATCTTTGGATTTAATTGATTTAGCTACTTCAGCAATGTCACCAGTAAGACAAAAGCATTTTGACATTTGAATGTGGCCCAATGGAGGATTTGGCCTGTTAGGCCGGCGTCAACGGCTCCTAGAGGAAGACCCCATTGTTTATCACCCTAAGTGCATAATGGGGTAGAATATGACACAGGTGAAGTCATGCATGGACCTGGCTAGCTTTAGCAGAATTTTAACAGTTGCCAAGCAACATAGTAGTACATCAGAATAAAAGTTATCTCGGAAATACAATTTTACTAAATGTATGTTAAATAAGTAACTGACTTATTTTATATATTTATAACTAAATATATAAAATAAGTCAATTACTTATTTAACATACATTTAGTAAAATTTACTCAGCGTAAATGCATACAAATCTCTATTTGATTTTTACAATAATTGGGCATTGATTCAGAGTTTCTTTTTAGATTAAAAAACAATATATCTAGAATAATAAAATGTACAAAAAGAAAGAAAAGTTATAACTTCAAATATTACAGCATAAAATATACGCTGTAATCTTCTTTGACCATCTACTTATAAGAATGTAATATTTACCTAAAACAATAAATGCATTTTGAACATTAAACATTGTCTTCAGAACCCTTCTACATACGGAGCTTGCAAGCTTAACCTAAAATAGCATTATGCGGCTGTCCCATAGACGAGGAGGTGACAAGAGGCCGTTCTTTTTGAATGGATGTCTATGTAGGAGATGCTACATTAAGCTGAATAAACTGCTTTTGTGAAGAAACAGCTCATTATTTAATGAATTGACTGCATGTCCACTAATCTTCAATATGTTTTACACTAAACAATCCTTTTGGAGTGAACTATGCCGTGAGTTTACTATGATAAAATTGCTGTTTTAAAAGAAAAGACGCTGAACATTTTGCGATAAGTAGGTGTCGGTTTACGGCTCTGCCCATTCATTTGTATGGTATCCGTAAACGGTGACTTACTGTCGTAACACGCTAGTTGACGGTTACGCTCTCTAAATGCAACGTATATATAAGATCTCTGTTTTCTTTTCTGAAGTGTATGAAATGTTACATTATAGCGCCCTCTTGTGACGCAATTACATTGAAAATGTAGTTCTTCTGCACATGCGCAGAAAGCCAAATCATTTCCGGGCGAAGATACTGCTAGTAAGTGCGATTCACACAGTTATCTGGACTCTATGAAATCTTTAGTACGTAGTATGAAATGAACACCTGAACACGTGAACACATGAAACGTGAATTGCGTCACTAGTAGGACGTACGCTCATTATTTGTTTGTCTCGTGCATGAACAACCTGTTGTGCAGATCATTTTCACGATTCACCAGTCTCTGGATTTTTAGCATCATGTGTCAACTATATTAGACATGCAATCTCATGCGTTTGACCACTTGTGCTTAATTTGAAAGCCAGAGAGGTGATTTAATGGTACACATTGTTAACAGAGGCATTGTATGCATGCACAAATGTTATTGAGTAGAGATTAGAAATAATGCTTATGTCTAGCATTATGCCTGTTGCTTGCACAGAGTACAAGGATCAACAGACAGAGCTCCTTTGCATTGAGTGGTCTGTTTGACTGATGTCTAACACAAAAGCTAGTAGCAACTCTATGCACTCAAGCATGCATGTCCATAATGTAGTCTGTTTTAAGAAAATGCATGGAAAGTGTCCAGTTTGTGTATGTTGTGATCATGTTGCATTTTGATATGTGTAACAATGCATTTAAGACTGAAGCTAACTGATCATGTTTGTATTTCAGAGGATGTTGGGGTATATATGGCAGTATTTCTATTCCTCTTTTCTACGGTTCTGGGTGAAATGGATACTTGGGCTGGTTACGGGAACATGTGAGCTACAGCGGATCTGTGCCCAGTGCAGAGCTGGAGCGCTTAGGACAACACAAATAGGTGACACACCTACTACAGATTTTTTTCCCCTTCTGTTTCACATTTTAGATTATAGCTATGACAATAACACAAATGGAAGTATTGGAATGGTGTAGTGTACCTATCATTGTTGCTTTTCTTTGCAGAGTATTCCCTGAAGTCGTCCAAAAGCAAGGTATGCATCTTCGGTGTCTTTGTGTAACTTAAATGCAATTCAGAGTTGAATCTTATAACCTTTATTTCATTGGACTTAACCTGCTCAATCTTCATCCGGCTGCTTAAGCACTTTATTATCTGAATATTAGCTCAACATTGATATGGCCCAGATTCTTTACCCAAAGCATAGTGGTCTGGTTGATAAACGTGGCTTATATTAGTGCACTGTCAACATCTATGAATCGTTTTTAAGATTGTTGTTTTTGTTTGTGTTTGATCAGGTATTGCGAGCAGCTTTATCTTTGAAGGAGAGCGAACTGGAGGACCATCTTGCTCAAATCATTCGAGAAAAGAGAATCAAAGAGCAGAAAGATCCAACGTGAGCCTCTCTTGAAATCACAGTAAACTAACTAGTGAGAGGAAATCTTAGCATGCTAAAAATACATGCTGGAAGGAAGCACTACTGAGTGCAACTTAGTCACTATGCTATGGATAGCACAGCAATTGCTCAATAGATAAAGCAATATGTAGAATACTCAAATTGCATTAGTCCTCAATCCACTTTTTACCATTATGGTAACCCCCAAAACTACAGCATAACAGAAATTATTTTAACTCTCAAGTTAACAAAACATTAAAAACTAACAATTCTCCCCCTTTATATTCATCTTGCACAAAGACACAAAAAATAACACTTCATTTTAACATTTACTCTGCCTGTCGAGTCCCATTCAAAGCATGCTAGAATCTAGAAATCCTCTGCCCAAGTTCAGTTAACCAAACAAAAAAGTATCCATGTTGTCCCAATGCAAATGGATTAAGTAAAGCTGACAAGACATTTTTAGTTGAATCAACTCAGTTAATTTAAGTTCCCTTGGTTAAATTAATTTGTGAGTAATACAAACATGCGAGAATTGAGAAGAAGTGATGAAAGTGAAAGTCCCTTTTTCTTTAGTACGGGCCCTGATTGCATGATGGTAAAAATGATCACTATATTTTTCTGAGTGTTGTAACCGTTGTAAGTATAATTAAAGCAAAAATGTTATTGTATGACCATTATAAAATCACAGGTCAACTCATATTGTGAATAATATAAATGTTATTTAAATGTCTTTATTTTCTAGATGTATTTTCCCTAACTTCAGCTAGCAAATCACAAAAAGAGTTTCATTTGAGTTATTTTGACTTGTAAAGTTTTGTTGGACTTACTCGATTCAGTTAGGTTTCCTCTACTTGAAGTATTTAAGTTGCAATTTCATGGTAATTTTAATTTAAGGAAACTCATTGAAAATATGTGGAACAACGGTCCATAATTGAATCAAGTTCAGTCAAATAGTAATTGTTTCTTAATTTTATTTTCTATAACATTTGTATCTTTGGTGAGGCAAAGTTGATTGTTTCACCATCAGTCAGGCCGGGGGAAGTTTCCTAAAAATTGTAATTTGTTTTGTAAATTGTGCATATTTCTTGGAGTTCGACCGATGTATCGGTTTTGCCGATTAATCGGCACAGATAGTTGCTTTTTGAAACTATCGTTATCGGGGAAAAAAATCAATGCTGATAGTTATTTTTTTTTATTATAATTTTTTCTCTGTGTTCCTGTGTGTTTCGATCTTGTTCATAGTTAAAAGTCATGCATTATGCCCCAAATCAAATTGTGTTTTTGGTTATAAGTGGGATTTTGGTTGCGCAATAAACTGCATCGGGAATTTTATTTATTTTGGACTCTCGTTGCCTCTGTGTCTCACAGTAAGGATTTTATTTTAACACCGTTTTTAATTTAACATTTAATTATTAGATTTTAGAAACTAATGGACGATTAATCGGTTATCTGTCTATTACACCAATTTAGTTATCGGCATCGAGGCAAATCTAGGGGAGCAATTCCCCCTGGTTGTTTCCATCATTTACTGTAAATGACATCAATTAAATTTAATAGCATAGAGATGACAACATCTCTTTTTCTAGTTGTCTATGGGTTTGTTTATTGTATTCATAGCCATCTTTCTATGATCGGTATACACTGGTGGCCAAAAGTTTGGAATAATGTACAGATTTTGCTGTTTCGGAAGGAAATTGGTACTTTAATTCACCAAAGTGGCATTCAACTGATCACAAAGTATAGTCAGGACATTACTGATGTAAAAAACAGCACCATCACTACTTGAAAAAAGTCATTTTTGATCAAATCTAGACAGCAGCCATCACTCCAACACCTTATCCTTGAGTAATCATGATAAATTGATCATTTGGTGCATCAGTCAATCATTGTTTTGAGGAATGAAGGCTATATAATGCTTGAAATTGCAAAAAAAACACTGAAGATTTCATACAAAGGTGTACTCTACAGTCTTCAAAGACAAAGAACAACTGGCTCTAACAAGGACAGAAAGAGATGTGGAAGACCAGATGTACAACTAAACAAGAGGATAAGTACATCAGAGTCTCTAGTTTGAGAAATAGACGCCTCACATGTCCTCAGCTGACAGCTTCATTGAATTCTACCCGCTCAACACCAGTTTCATGTACAACAGTAAAGAGAAGACTCAGGGGTGCAGGCCTTATGGGAAGAATTGCAAAGAAAAAGCCACTTTTGAAACAGAAAAACAAAAAGAAAAGGTTAGAGTGGGCAAAGAAACACAGACATTGGACAACAGATAATTGGAAAAGAGTGTTATGGATCTTAACCCCATTGAGCTTTTGTGGGATCAGCTAGACTGTAAGGTGTGTGAGAAGTGCCCGACAAGACAGCCACATCTATGGCAAGTGCTACAGGAAGTGTGGGGTGAAATGTCACCTGAGTATCTGGACAAACTGACAGCTAGAATAACAAGGATCTGCAAAGCTGTCATTGCTGCACGTGGAGGATTTTTTGATGAGAACTCTTTGAAGTAGTTTAAGAAGTTCTGAACATTTTTTTCAAATTGTAATAGTAATTTTTCACGTTATTAATGTCCTGACTATACATTGTGATCAGTTGAATGCCACTTTGGTGAATAAAAGTACCAATTTCTTTCCATAAGTGCAAAAACTGAATATTATTCCAAACTTTTGGCCACCAGTGTATATGTTGTGGATATTTTTTAAACAAGGTCTAACAGCAGTTTTACATGCCAGAAAAATGACTCCTTGTTGAATCTCTACTGCTCTGTTACAGGTTTAAGGTGAATTTTCGCCAATGTCTCTTACAAATAAACGGTTATAACGAGCTGTTTGAGGCAGTTGAGGAACTTCGAAAGGAGGTGTTTGACTCTGATAAGGAGGAACATGAGAACATGCTCCTGAAGGTGACTTTCTTTATTTTATTTCATTTAATCTGATACCTCAGTTGAGGAGGTCAGCTGACACGAGACTAAACCAGAGTGATAAAGTGTCAAAAGTTTGGACACACTTATGTTTCTTATGATCTTTTTACATTTGGATCTAAAGGCATTTGATTGAGTTTTTTGTAATTAGTTTTGTCGACAAACATTGTGCATACAGTACTGTGCAAATGTTTTAGGCATATAAGATGTTTCACAAAAGCATTTGTCTTAAGATGGTTATGTATATCTTCAGCTTTAATGTGTCAATAAGAAATATAAATGTTAGACTCCCAAACATTACTTTTGCAAATAGAAAAGATGAGAATAGAAGAACAGGGAGCCCTGCAACAGACGTCATGGCCCCCACAGAGCCCCCCACTGAACATCGTGTCAGTCTGAGATTACAAGAAGAGACAGAAGCAATTGAGACAGATTAAATAGATAGAAGAACTGTGGTGAATTCTCCAAGAAGCTTGAAACATCCTATCTGCCAACAACCAAGACAAACTGTGTCCAGGTGTATCTAGGAGAATTGGGGCTGTTTTAAAGGCAAAGGTGGTCACACCAAATATTGATTTAGCTTTTTTATGTCTACTGGACTTTGTATGACATTAAGTGATGAATGAAAACTATTTATGTCGTTATTTTTGAAGACATCCTCACTATGCAACATTTTTCACAAGTGCATAAAACTTTTGCACAGTACTGTATGTATTAGAGGTCGACCGATAATATATCGGTTTTACCGATTAATCGGCACAGATAGTTGCTTTTTGGAATTATCATTTATCAGCAAAAATCAGTGCTGATAGTTTTAAATTATAATTTTTTCTCTGTGTTCCTCTATGAACTGGCAGCACAGACATTTTAAAATAAGAGTCCCCGATGTATTCTGGTCTTGTTCATAGTTAAAAGTCATGCATTGTGCACCAAATAAATTTTTTTTTCAGGTTATAACTGGGATTTTGGTTGCACAATATACTGGGATTTTATTTATTTTGGACTCTTGTTGTCTCTGTGTCTATCACAGTAAAGAAATACTAAGATTTTTTTATTTTTATTAAATTGTTAGATTTTAAAAACTATCGGCCGAGTAATGGTTTACCGACCTTTTCCACCAGCCTAGTTATCGGTATTGACAAAATCCACTATTGGTTGACCTCTAATATGTATGATATAAGATTGTCTCTGTTTTTGCCAGTTGTGGGACTTGTTAATGCCATCAGCCAAGTTGGAATCGAGGATAACTAAACAGTGGGGCAACATCGGTTTCCAAGGTGATGACCCGAAGACAGATTTCAGAGGCATGGGCATGCTGGGCCTCACAAACCTTGTGTGAGTGCAACGTCTATAATTATACAAAAGTCACATTTTTTTTGTCTCTTTGCTTTCCTGTTGCATTTTAAATGGAGTTTTTTCTTTACCCAGTTTTTTCAGCGAGACATTCACAGATGAAGCCCGTCAGGTTCTGTCACATGCAAATCACCCCACACTCGGGTGAGTCTGACCTTTCCTCTGCTGGTCAAGACAGAGTTGTTATTAAGGGTTGTAATGTGAAGCAGAGTTGAATTGTTACAATTAACGAGCAATATCGTAACTTGCCTAGCAGAATTCAATTGATTTGTGTTCACGGGAGTGTGTAGAGCAGCTATTTTACAACGGCTTCAAATGTAGAGCCAGAACTATCAGTTTTATAATATTAGTTTTACTGTTTTTAGTGTTTAAAGTGTTACATAATGTGAAACTTATTCATTAGTTTTCAGTAATCTTATTTTTTGGTTTGTGTCTATCATGTCTCTAATATAAAGAGACAAAATTAAAATGAGATGAATGATTTTTCATGTGTAAAGTATTTCATTCATTGGATTTCGCAAAAATTGGCATTGTTATCTGGTTATGTAATGTATAAACCATTTTTGTTCAACTTTCAGCTAAAATAAATATATTGTGAGATATTCTGTTACCGTGATTATAAAATACTCATATCTTGATGATTAGATGTTGGTCGCCTACTCTCGGTGTTCTTTATAGTCCAAAATGGCACTACAATTTAATACTATAAATAAATGATGTGTGTTTTGTGTTATTGCAGGTATTCATATGCAATAGTGGGCATTAATCTGACTGAGATGGCGTACAGCTTAATGAAGAGTGGCGCTTTGAAGCCTCATTTCTATAACGCTGTATCTGGAAAACCTCAAATGCAGCACTTCCATCAATTCTACTGTGAGCAAGCAAACATTTCTATTTTTATACCGTGGTTCTTTTTTCTACTGTTGTCCAATCATATCTTCTCCAGGAGTGAGGTCTTATTGTACTTATATCTGTGGACTGTGGTCTGATAATGAGCTACTTTAAACAAATGCAGCATACCAGTGTTGTTTTTTGTCCATTGCTCAGTAAGGAAAGTAATAGATTGGGTTTAGATGATGATTTGACTTGTTTTTCTGAGCACCAAATCACATAGAAATGTCTAAATACAACCATTTGGGTTTAATATCAGGAACAAACCCATCAAAAATGACCGTTTAGACCATTACGTTTTTTCATGGGGAAAATATTGAATTCTCATTACTGTAAAGCAAAAAACAAAAACAATTACATATTTAAATTGGGAAGTATTTATTCATCATCTTATTATTTGCTATACTGACTGTAATTTATGGTGATTAAATATAAAAAATCACTGGATTACCAAATAAAAAAAAAAGAGTAAAAAATTCAAATTAGACTAATTCTTGTTACTGTAAAAAAGTAATTTTTATATGTATTTAAATAAAAATACTCTTTATTTATTGAAATAAATAAAACTAAATAGTTAATAAAGGTAGTAAAACTAATTTAGCCATGATATATAAATAATTTACAATTTAATTAATTTTACATTAAGATTTTATTTTATTTTTTACTAATTTAAATGTATTTAATTAAATAAATAAAATAATTATATTACAGGTTTTTTTTAATGTAATTACGTTTTTTTTAAAAAGCAGTATCATAGGCATTAAGAATACGGGGAATTACAAAAAAAAAAACAATGTAACCGGTCCTGCTCAAGGCGCTTCAAGCGAGATTTGAACTGGGGTCTCCGGCATGGGAGGCGGGTGTTAACAAGGAGGCTAAAGTCTACAGCCTCTAGCATCAGTCGCTAGTGCGCCTCTTGAGGGGAGTGAGTTTTACACATACTGCACAGCATGCACCAGCTGGCTACAGTTACACTTACATTTTATTTTACAACTTTGACATAGAACATACCTGAGAAATCAGGAGAAAAGAAGACGACACACAAATTAGCTGCTTTTCTCAGAAAGTTTGCGTGCCACTAACATCTGTAAGCAGCGCCCCCCCTTGTGGCTGCAGTAGTACTGACTCGTTGAAAACAGCATTTATATTGACATAAATCATAAAAATAAATTATTTCTAATACAATATAAACACTCCTTTTAAGCAAAAATGTGACCATATGTTTGTCACACCAAGTAAAACAATTCAAATTAGACTAATTCTTGTCACTGTAAAACAGCAATTTTTATATGGATTTGAGAAGAAATACATAAATATTAATTATTGAAATAAAAAAATTAAATAGTTAACAATGTCAGTAAAACTAATTTTGCCACGATATACAAGTAATTTACAATTTAACCCGGTGGGCCTGAGCTTAAAAGAATTGTCAAAATATGAATAACAATAGTCTTAAGTATATTTATATATAAATATACTTGACCAACACAAAATTGGTATCGTTTGAAAGGTTAGAAGCTGTACTTTCCAATGCATGCAGACATTATGACCAAAACTGAACAAGTGCTTTGAAATTTGCAGACAAATCAGAAGTGTCCGTTTTGATCATTTATTTAAAAAAATTGCACTGTACATATTATTGTTATTGGTAAAAACATCAAACTCATCAAATAGCCATGTGTCATATGTTGTTGGAAAGCACTCAAAGAGTAGAATACAAGCCTATTTTTATTACTCACAGACAAAAATATAGCAAGTAATAGCAAAGTATACAGTATGTCTTTGACAATTATGTTGGTGTTGCTTTTATGCCACGTTTTTGCTTATAACTTCACGAAACTTTACAAAACATAAAATATCACATACCATTACTTAGCAATGAATTAGGAAGAAATTATCTTTCAAACGAGCCCTCACACAAGGTAATCTGATGTATAGATCATTAGATAATCCACATGAAGCACAATGTTACATACGGCCACCAGGAGATGGCGCCAAGTACATGAGACAGACTCAATAAATCCAAATGAAACTCATTCTGTGAAATCTCAAAACTGAAAGCGTGTCTGCATTCTATGCAAACCTTTAGTCATTGTTGTGTTTGCATGTGTAATTAGTTCATATGTACAATTATTATGTTTTATTTGTTTGGAGAGGCTTTTGGACACTAAGATAATTTATATTTGTAATGTTATAACTTTTGATTGCTTTGTCGTATCAACACAACATTTTTCTCAGATACATTTTGACATGATTGGGAACAAAACAAAAGCAGTTTTTTGGAGCCGACTTATTTAAACCCACAATGTTTTTTTTGGGGGGGGGGGGGGTGTTTTCAGCAATTTCTTAGGCTGAGAGTCTCAGAAGTTATCATAATCTATATCATCCAAAAATGTGAAAAGTTTTCTTTACGATGATACGAAATCAGATTCTCATAACTGTAATGTTTAAAAATGTACATATTTAAATTAAGTATTTATACGTCATTGTATTATTTGTTGTGCTGCCTTTAATTTTATGCTGATTAAAAACAAACATTGTATTATTATTTTTATTTTTTTTTTGAAATTCAGTAAAACAAATGCAGTATTATGCTGATGAGAATCACCATTGAGAATACTGGGAATTACAATAAAAAAAAATAAATAAAAAAAACGTATTCTTGTAAATTTATTACAGCAAAATACTCAAAAGTTTTTATTTAAATAAAAATGTAGTTAATTTTTTTAATGCAAAATATTTGTATTTTTATTTTGGGGTGAAATATGACATGGAGACATTTTATCTACAAAATCTTCACTGTTATGATCATCAAATTCTTCTGTTTACTGTGTGTAGGTTACCTGGCGTACGAGTTTGATAAGTTCTGGTTGGAAGAGGAGCCAGAGAGCATCATGGAGTTCAATCGCTACAGGGAGAAGTTTCACGACAAGGTCAAAGGGCAACTCCAGGAACCAGAGGTCACTCTAATCATGACTGCGGACCCAAAAAAGTGATTCCAGCATTCCAACACTATTACAAATACAGGAATGAGAATCAAACGAAAAAGGAAACCCGAACAGTTGTTTTTGTTTTCTTTGTCACTTTCCAATTGACTCCATGATAGTTTTTGAGTAGCGAAATGTACAATGTGCATGAAAAATTAAATAATAATTCCACAACAAAATACTGTATAAACTGTACATCAGAGGGGTTGAGCTGGTTGGTTAGCTGCCTTTACATAGTCAGGGAAAAGATTTCCACTGTGAAGTATTACTAATTATATAATTTAGTGCATTTAAAGTAACATTTTAAACTCTCAAGTTCATAGATTGGAATTCCCTAAACACTTAACCGTTTTGGTTGTGCGACTCCTGCTTCTCTTTGTAATGTTTACCCATCTCAGGAAGTTTATGTTCGTAAAAATAGATAATTTTAGGAAGTTATTTTTCCTAAGCCTCCTAAATTTCTTTATATGCAGAGCATTCAACCTCTTTGCATGTTTAAGTTATTATAAACCCCGACCCATCATTGTCTGTACATTTTGTTGATGTGGCCTAAAACCTGAGAGTTGTACAGTATTTAATATCTAATCAGTTTTGTTATCTGTTCTGTTAATATTGTTGTTCAGACCTCAACTCAATTCCAAAGTACAGCATTTGTACAGTATGCACAAATGTTTATGTAACACTGTGTCGTTGTCTTATTTAAGCAGGGTTTGGTTTCAAAGATGTAACTTTTTATTCTTGATGACCCGATTAATTTTATAGCGTTGGATTCATACCTAATGTTGAAGAATAAATTTAGCGACTGAATATAAACAAATGTTTGCATTTCTACATGCATTTCGTAAACATTACAACTTGCAGTAAATAATTTGGATTTGTTCTTAACTATTTCACGAACAGTAAAAAATAATATATTTGCTTGCATATTACAGAGCTAATTTTTAAATGATCAATTTTGAATAAAATATTAATTTGTTGGGGATTTTCCACAAATTCAGATTTTTGTAATTACAATTATTTTTATTTATATTAGAATATACTGTTAACCATTTGTCATATGATGTATAAACTGTATTATTAGCATCAATCCTTATATATATCACATGCACAAATTATATCACATTTTAATATTTCACATTGGGCATAAAGAAAATAAGGGAACATTGTATAAACTTGTTTTTATTGAAGTGTATGCTTGCATTATAGCTTTTCAGTACTGAGGCAATACTCAATTTTGGGGTCATTACAGGGTAATGAGTATAACAAATAGACGTCATAGTAAATAGTTCTGTTTTAAACAAAGGACTAATTGATAGAAACACAAGGAAACATAAATATTACATAAACATTATATACATTAATGTATCACAAGGGGATGAGGTACAGAGCATTCTTTCATTACAATTTGTGCGTTTTATGATATCAATTGTATTGAGCAGAAGTTGAATTATTGAAATAAGAAAAATGCCCTGTAAGAGAAAGGATGGCAAACATGATACAATTCTATGGTGACTTAATCTTGCCACTGAGGAGAAAAAGGTTCCGACTTGATTTTTCACAATTATGACTTTACATCTTGCAGTTGCGAGTTTATAATTTTGCAACTACATTGCGATTACATTTTACAATATAAAATTTGGACACTGTTTCTCCCTATTGCAACTTTATATCTCGCAATGTCAAAATTACGAGGTACAAAAAGTCAAAATTATCTAAATTTTTACTTTTTGTATCGTAATTTTGACATTGTTTTTCCCTATTGCAACTTTATATCCCGCAATGTCGAAATTTTATATTGTAAAATGTAGTCGCAACTATATCTCACACATTACATCTCACAATTGCGAATTTATATCTCATAATTGCGAATTTATGTCTTGTAATTGCGACTTTATTTCTCGTAATTGCAACTTCATATCTCACAATTGTGACTATATATCACAATTTCAACATCTCTCAATTTGGACTTTTTACGTTGTATTTTTGACATTGTTTCTCACAAATTCAACAAAAATTGTGAAATATATCACAACTGTCTCTCACACATTATATCTCACAATTATGACTTTATACCTCGTAATTTAGTCAAAGTTTATCACAATTGCGACTATCTCGCAATGTCAAAAAATTTAAACTGTGAAATATGGAGTCGCAACTATATCTCACACATTACATCTCTCAATTATGACTTTATATCTCGCAATTGCGACTTCATATTTCACAGTTTTTTATTTCTCTCAATTTCGTAATTTTGACATTGTTTCTCACAATTGTAACTTTATCGCAATGTCGAAATCTCACACATATCTCACAATTATGACTATATCTTGCAATGGCGACTTCATATCTCACAATTTTGACTATTTCTTGAAATTTCATAATTTCAACGTCGTTTCTTGAAGTTGCAACTTTATATCTCGTAATGTCAAAACTTGAAAATTGTAAAATGTAAATTCGCAACTATATCTCTCACATTATATCTCACAATTATGACTTTATCTCGCAATTGCGAGTTTATTTCTTGTAATTGCAAGTTTATACCTCACAATTGTGACTTCATATCTCACAATTTCAACTTCTCTCAATTTCGACTTTATACCTCGTAATTTAGTCAAAGTTTAACACAATTGCGACTATCTCGCAATGTCAAAAAATTTAAATTGTGAAATATGGAGTCGCAACTATATCTCACACATTACATCTCACAATTATGACTTTATATCTCGCAATTGCGACTTCATATTCCACAATTTTTTATTTCTCTCAATTTCGTAATTTTGACATTGTTTCTCACAATTGTAACTTTATATATCACAATGTCGAAATCTCACACATCATATCTTGCAATTGCAAGTTTTTCTTGTTTTTATTTTTTATTACGAGATATAAACAAGCAATTATGAGCATTAGAATTGCAATTGCGAGAAATAAAGTCACAATTGTGAAATAAAATGTCAGAATTGACTTTTATATTTTTATTCTATGGCGGGATATGGCTCCCAAAAGAGTTGTTGCTTCTATTAAATGGTTCCTGAAGCATCCTGTTGTGTTGGCTAGTCAACTCCCAAATCTGAATGAATTGTTTGGAAGCTGCTGCCAGATCTTCATCTCCAGTTTTCATCACGCTGTCAGTCTGTGAATCTGTTTTAAAGGTGGGATTTCAGTTTTAGCTTAATTTCTACGTGGTCGCTTCGATTCTGTTCCTGGACATCATCATGGCTCTCTTCAGCTGCTCGAACGACACAAACATCACCACGTTCCAGGAACCCAGCCGCAGGAATGACGGAACAAAGCTAAACGACAGAGAAGTTTCATCTGTTAGTCAAAATCAGAAATCATTATACACTGGATATTGGGCTACATAATATTATTTTAGAAATATGTGTAACCCAAATCATGTACTAATGTACTCGAAAGTCAGTATCTGTAATCTAACCCTAGCCAAACCCCTCTAACTTAGAATTCGTTACACTACTTTTTGTACTAAAAACGTAACTAGATTACAGTAATTTATTACTTGATAATTAGATTACAGCAATCACTGATCAAGTCAACATTCAGAGTTCGACTTGAGGAAGTTTCTGTGGTGGTGGGGGCATGGTCGAGCGCCGGTTTGTGAATGGAGAGCGAGATTGGGCGATGAGAACGGTGAGAATTATCACCTGTCAATGGTGATCTCCAACACCTGTTTCTCATTGCAGTGAGGGTGTGAGAAGGATTTAAGAGAGAGCCTGACGCCAGAGAAAGAAGAGAGAGTTTACACACGCGTCGAACGCTGTGTATTTTGTTTGAGGCTGAAAAGCAGTGTTTTTGGTTTCTGTTTGCGCTGGAAAGGGACTTCTGTGTGATTTAAATAAAGCTCACGTGGATTGTTGATCCGGTCCCCACGTCCTCCTTCTTACACCCAATGAACCTGTTTCCTTTTCTAGTTTTGATTTTATTGTGCGCCACTGAGATGTTCTTTGTCTATTAAAGCATTCAACCAACTTTGCCTGTGTTAGTCATCACATAGGGTAAGATGGGGGAAGACTCCCCCTGGGGTAAGATGACCCCCCACCCCCCACACCTTTAATTTTCCTCTTGACCACAGATGGCACCAAAGCTCACTTTAGCATTATTTATAAATTGCAGGTGCACTACTTCATGATGATGTGTCATCTAAGCAATAGTATTTGTGAGAGTAATCCCATCAGAACAGTTTTTAGATAAATTGATCTAATTTTCTAATATTTGAAAATAGTAAACTGTGTCTTTATATTACATTAAATATGAAACGTTTGTATGTATATTTGTTCATGGGGGACTTAAGGGTAGAATAATTGGATTTGAGGGATACAAATATGTAATTATTCTGAAGTGTAAAGTTGAAATTGTACCCTTGGGGTAAGATGAATCTTTGATTGTGATTCTGTACTTTGATTTGTCATTATGAAACATTTAATTTGAGTCAATTTATTCAAATTTCATTGTCAAGATGCATAATTTTATCTATTTAGTTTTAGAAATTTTAAGTAATGACATATTTTTCCAAAAATACAATTATTAGGATTAATTTAGCCTGTAGATTATATATCATGTGAAGATCAGGTGACAGCTGGGGTAAGATGCCCCCCTTCTTTTTCCAATGGTGGGGCAAGAATTACCCTTTCATAATTTTCATTTCTGTGCTGTTAAAACTAAACTGTAAATTTTTTCCATTTGATTACATAATATAATGTTGGGTAATGCATAATGATCCCATACATGCTAAACTCGTATATAAATGTGTTACAATTTATCAGTAAATGGACACTGTTCGTAAGGGGGGCATCTTCCCCCATCTTCCCCCATCTTTTGAAAATATGTCATCTCTCACCCTTTGTAGAAGGCAGTCGGTCCCTCTTTAGTCATCATAGTCCAGGCGCAGTTGAGGGAGCTTTTGTATTGACCAGGAGGGGAGTTCATGTATCGAGTCTTCACCACATCCACAGGAGATGCGATCACTGTGGTGATGAAACCGGCTCCAAACGCAGACACAAAATGACATGGCAGATTGTCTGTGACACAGAACAGGAGGGAGAACATTTATAAATGTTACTGAACTGACTAGTGTGTCTAGAATTTGTTCTTGCACTGCAAAATAAAAAAATAAAAAAATACGTTTTTTGTTTTGTATTGTTTGCTAGAACAAAATAT
Organism: Myxocyprinus asiaticus; assembly: GCF_019703515.2. Classification (NCBI taxonomy): domain Eukaryota; kingdom Metazoa; phylum Chordata; class Actinopteri; order Cypriniformes; family Catostomidae; genus Myxocyprinus; species Myxocyprinus asiaticus. The sequence continues at coordinate 3,847,562 of NC_059350.1, forward strand.
CCCACTTTATATTAGGTGTCATGTTTACTACTTTAACATTAAAATACATACAATACAACGTATTTGTAGTATTTTCTACAAAATTCTCACAAGATTGACATTTGCTGCTACAGAGGTTGAGGTACAGTACAGTTAGGGTTTAGGGTAAGGGTTGAGGTAGGGTTTAGGGTAAGGGTTAGGGGTAAGGTTAACAGTGTAACTACAGATGTAAATAAATGCAGGTATTTTTAATGTAGGTACAATGCAACAACACGTATGTACATAATAAGTACATTGGAGCAAATGCTTAAGTACAGTACACATTCAGTAACGTTTGTCTTTGTGTCATCTTGTACTGACACTGACACCTAGTGGCTTGGATGCAGCATCATTTAAAATCAATAGTTTTCAGTTTCAGATGCCATTGTAGAAATGTAGTATTCACAGTCATGATAACTTTAATCAATGAGTGAAAGTGTCCAATAACAGGACGGTTACTGATGTTAAGTGAGTAGTATTCGGCTGGTCATGTGTGGACCCTCTCCATGTAGAATAAAACAGCTTTTATAAGGTTACTGATATGACTGGAATCTTCATTTTAATGTGAGTGCTCATGATTTCATACATATGTTGCAAAATTACAATTCATGTCTTTAGGAGTTAAACTTTTTATGAGGAAAAATTACCGAATACACCTTCAAGTCTTATTTTCATAGAATTTACTTTATTTTACATTTTTTATTAAGCATTAAACAAACCTTTCGAAAGTTTATGCTTAAAACAACATGATCACACGGGACCTCGAACGTTTCGGTGTCCTGACATTTACGCCATTCTGACGAGTTACCGACAAGCGCCATTTCCCATTAGACATCTTTGCATCAACAAAATTCTGTTTACCTTTTCCTGCAGCGCAACTGATAGCGTGTTGCATGAGCAGCCTCCAAGACACAGGTGCTGGTCCCACGGGAACCAGGAATTAATCATGTTCACTTAAAAAATTATGAGCTCGATTTGGAGGTTGCATTTTCCTCTAAATTAAACTTTTATTCCACTGACGGTTAGGTTTAGGTTTGGTGTTTGGGTTAGGGCATGTGGATAATGCATTCCTGTTGACTATTACATCATTTACAGCTAAAAAACAACTTGCTTTTGGCACCCCTCTGTGGACATTTCACCTGGAAACTGGAGCTCACAAATACGTTTAACAACACTTACAGCTTTGGCCACCGGGGGCAGTGATTCGAATTTCAGTACGCACAGACTGATTTCAGCAGAAGAACTTTCTATCTACTGTCGCCGAATTCACACTGAGATCAGTCTGTTTTAAACAAGAAACAATACTTTGCCAATAGGGCAAGCAAAACAAACTTAATTCAAGATATATTACCTGAAAACAAGACTTTTTCACGTAAACAATTTTGCTTCTTAAGTAAATGTATCTTTTTTAAGGAACATCAGGTGGTTTTACTGGAAAACAACAACAAAATTACGGATAAATAAAATAAATTTTAGCAGTGCACATTTTAATCTGCAGAATTACATACAAAATCAGCATTAAAAAAAAAATCTGCTGCCAGCTTTCTATCTGGGTCTGGTTAATCTAGCATATGTCACAGGAATTTGATTCTTAGAGACACATCATCATCTATTTCCAAGCTCCTTCACACCTTTGCCCTTATTTACAGGACTTTCACTACATATGCTGGTATGATTACTTGCTGATCTTGAGACACCAAAGCATGTCCCAAGCCCCATCATTATCTTATCAAGTGAACAGAAGATAAGAGGAAAACTCATAACTCAGAGAGGTTTGTACCGGTTCTTTCTAACATTGCTCCACACTAGTTATTCTCAGTAGTACACTAAAGAGAGGGTGTGTTAGGTTTTGACCAATCAGAGATCGTTCAAGCTGTGTCTCCTTATGGATACTTGGCCTGATTTACAGGCTGTTTCCTTGTCCAGTAACGCTTGCCATGTGTTTTGGATTTTGAAAACACTATCTTCTGAGTACAGTTTCAGGTGTGGGGCATACCTGACAGAAGTTTGTGCCTGAGAATGGCTTCCTTGATGAGATCGTAGGACACCAGTTCTGTGCAGTTGACCAGAGCGTTTCTTGTGATGTTGGGAAGAGTTCCTGTGAGGGAAAGACAAATAAAATATATAAATATATTCATTAGAGCTCTGTCGTCAATGTTATCTCACTGGAATTAAACCAACAAACATATAATGGCAAATTTGATTCAAACTGCATCTTAGTATGAGGTTTTTCTAAAACATAGAACGTGTTGCCTTCTGGCCGGCGCTACAGAGCTCTGAGCACCAGAACCGTCACGCACAAAAACAGTTTTTTCCCTCAGGCTATCCATCTCATGAACAGTTAAAACTGCCCCTTTGAGCAATAATTATGTGCAATACCCAGCTTAGTCTATTTATATTTAAAAAATATTTAGCCATTCCCTTGTACTATCTGCATATAACAGATATGCATATATATATATATATATATATATATATATATATATATATATATATATATATATATATATATATATATATATATATATATTTTTTGTCTTATTGTGTATTTCTATATATACTTACATTTTCTATTTGCTTTTTATTTTTATTCTATTTTTTATTATTATCTCTGTCTTGTTGCTGTATTGTTTGTTTCTGTCACCAAGACAAATTCCTTGTATGTGTAAGCATACTTGGCAATAAAGCTCATTCTGATTCTGATTCTGATAGTGAGCTGCCTACATACTGGGCTTTTCCACTGCATGGTACGGCTCGACTCGACTCTGCTCGCTTTTTGAGGGTTTTCCACTGTGGATAGTTCCTGGTACCTGGTACATTTTTTAGTACCACCTCGGTCGAGGTTCCAAGCGAGCTGAGCCGATACTAAATGAGACGTCAAAACCCTGCAGATCACTGACTGGTCAGAGAGAATCGTCACTACCAGTGTCACTGGATTGCGACACGGGATATCAACCCGCTAGTTTTAAAGTTAGCAACAGCGATAGCAGTATCATTTGTTCACGAGACTTTCGAATTGTAAAAAAAAAAAAAAAAAATCGCTGTGTGCAAAACCACACCGTGGTCAATAAACGAGGTGCAGACGTTCCACTCGTTAGTAGCCGAGGAGAGGATCCAACGAGAGCTGGATGGGGTGACACAACTATGACGATCAGCCTATAATCCCACCCACATTGAGGCTGCACTAAACTGCAGTGGGAAAGCAAGCTCAGAAAAGTAAAGCGAGCAGAGTCAAGTCGAGTCGAACCGTAACGTGCAGAGCAAAAGTGCCAATAGACAGCATTTTAAGGCATCATAGACGTGCTCCAGATGTAAAGTTTGTTTCAAAAAGGCACAATTATGCTGGTTTATCCTTATAGATACTAAGGCAACATCAAATGTATCTTTCACAGAGAAGAAAATGCCATAATGCACTGACAAGCTCAGTTAAAAAAAATCCAAGATATCGGATGAAGCAAGAAAAACATTGTTTATAAATACACTTAGAAATCATTTAATGCTGAAAAGTCAATAAAAATAGTTTTAATTTAAAATGGACTATTTTCTTACATTTTTGTGTGTACAATGTATTTTTACGCACATACAAAAATCAAGAGTTCATGGCAAATTTGCCGCAAACTTGCCGTAAATTCGCCACTGATAATTTTCACATGCAAATGAGCTTTGCGGCAAACATGCGGCAAATTGTACATTGTTGCCAAAGGTTTGCCGGAGGTTCACCACTACTGGCGAAGAGCTGCAAACTTCTGGCAAACATTTGCGGTGAATCAAAAGCTCATTTGCATGTGAAAATAACGAGTGGCAAATTTGCTGCAAGTTTGCAGCTAGTTTAGATTTTTTGTAATGGGGCTTATTAGAGTATTGCATTGTTAGTTTAGCAACATGCTAATTCGAAATTCTTGCAAGAGAAATGATCATTTTTATTGTACTTACAACTCATTCAGTACTGAAAAACTATCTATAAAAGTACTTCGATCTACTTGATAAATGTACCCCAAATTAGTGTTATGTTTCTTAATGCTTAGCATCATGTTGTTTATTTAGCAACATGCTAACGTCAACACTATTGAAACCTTGGGGAGTAGATAACTAAAAGTAGCGTTGCTACTAATTTAACTAAAATTTTCAGTAGCGTGAAAGTTGCTTAGATATTTTCACAATAGCTTTTCCAGTAATAAGCTACATTTTTGAACAATTAGTGCTGTAGCATCACTAAACGCTACATTTGTCACATTGTGCGAACGCAGCAATAGACCAGAACCGCCCTCTCTTTTTCGTTTCATGTTAATAAATGATTCACTGATTTACTTTAGCCCCCCACAGCCTTAAAATATGTACATTATTTAAGGTATATGTGTTGAACTGAGTTTGGCTAAACAACCTAAAACTAGCAGCAATGCATCGCGTGTATGTTAAACGTCACTTCCATCAGCTGAATACAGTGAATGAAATGTTAATGCTCTATTTGGGATGACACTAATCTTTGAAAATTCATACACTACATGGCTGAGTGCATAGTGTATAGTGTAAATGCACAGTGTATAGCAGTGTTGTAGTCAAGTCACTACATCTCGAGTCCCTGTCGAGTCCAAGTCACCAATATTGAGTCCGAGTCGAGTCACCAATAACTGCATACAAGTCCGAGTTACAAGTCCTGTTTCTTTGTCTTGAATAATTACTTGAGAACTTAATAAAATTCTATATAATTCTATCTATCTGTCTATCTGTCCGTCCGTCCGTCCGTCCATCTATGTATCTATCTATATCAGTATTGTATAGGCCTATTCTAGGCCTATACAATAATAAAGGAAATAAAAAATGAGATGTCAGAAAAATAACTTTCAACTGTAAACAACAGTGCTTTCTTGCCATTTATTTATTTATTCTCAGCTTTTGTCCTCTAGTGTATTGTTATCAAAATTCATTATAATTCAGGCGTTGGAGCAATTCACATGGATGGATGGATGGATGGATGGATGGATGTTTGCCCTTTTAACAAATGGGATTACTTCACTGTTTTAGCCTATGTCACACGAGCCAGTCTCCATCTCTATGTAAAACTGCACCTGTCATAAATGCATGAACACACGTCAACATGATCTTATGTTCCCGTTATAATTATAACTGGTAATAATGATTTGCAATTTTGTTCCACATATTTTCGAATTTTCTACGTATGTGCCGCCACATAGATTCTGAAAAATCCTTTATGCATTCTAGACTTTTGAGAGGACTTTAGTCGCAAAGTGTTCTTTGTTAACGGTTTCTGTCGTTTGATTTGCTTATGTCTCTTACATTGTCAGTGAGCATCAGAATATCATTCTTACAGTACGAATTTCCCATGTGTTATGCACCACCGACCAAATGGCGAGTTGATTCCTCAAACTCGAGGGTATTCTCCCTCGCTATACCACGTGTACAGAGGCAGAATATTTGTATGAATAAACAGAGGCAGAGTTATTTTGCATTATAACAGATTTGCGAGTACACATGACATGTTTTGAATGGCACACGCACTCTCTAAACAAGAGCAGGGAGATTTTTGTGTCTAGTTTTGAGTGAAGGCAAAGGAAATCCGCGTCCGAGCGTAGAGATTCGAGCTCGCGCAACCAGTACATGGCATGACATGTGTAACGGTGGCCAGCTGATAGATAGCTGTGCAATGTGTATAAACCTCACCTCCCAGGGTTTATACACATTGCACAGCTATCTATCAGCTGGCCACCGTTACACTCACCCCCCTAAACCTCACTCCCATTCGGGTCACGGCACCATTGTGACGCTCCTGTTCTACCCGCTCCATACGGGACTCGAACCGGTGTATCTGGCATGGGAGGCAGGTGCGCTAGCAAGGAGGCTAAAGGCTACAGCCTCTAGCGTCAGTCGCTAGTGCACCTCTTGAGGTCAGAAGAGTGAGGTTTATACACATTGCACAGCTATCTATCAGCTGGCCACCGTTATACATGTCATGCCACGTACCGGTTGCGTGAGCTTGAGTCTCTGCGCTCGGACACGGATTTCCTTTTTTTACACTTGCATGTGATCTCAAGCCATTAAAGGGCAGAACGCAAAAGTTAACGGTTGTAACGAGTCCTTTCCTCCAAGTCAGAATGCACCCAATGCTGGAGTCCAAGTCCAAGTCTGAGTCATTAGTGTTCAAGTCCGATACGAGTCACGAGTCATCAATATTGCGACTGAAGTCGGACTCGAGTACTACAACGCTGGTGCATAGTGTGTCATTTGGGACATAGTTTTGGTCTTCTTTTTGAAGCGAGATACTTAGTGTATTGCTGTTGTTTATCACTATACTTCGATTCAGTTATATAGAATAGGGTGTTTTCTAGTTTATTTCTGTATATAAGTATACATTTATATTCAGTTTAATGTTATGACCCTATTTAACCCTAACAAAAAAATTAACCATGGTTTTACTAGAGTAATATTGTAGTACCATGAGTGTAGTAACAATTTTTTCTGCGGAAACAATGGTTTTGATACAATTAACCATTGTTTCACTACAGTAATAATGTAGGATCCATATAGTAACCATGGTTTTACTATAGTAATTTCATAGTAACCACGACTGTAGTAACCATGGTTATACCATGGTTAAACTATGGTTATTGTGCTAAAACCATGGTTAATTTTTGTAAGGTAATGTCACCCTAATTAAATAACTATCAGGTGATTTTATTGAATTCTGTTTCAGCTTCCCCAACACTTATTGAAACCAATTGTTAAGTCAACTCTTCCATGCTCTTTGCATGAGGAACATCATTTGTATGATGCACAGAGTTTCTCCCTATGTAGACCATTCCAAATTGGTCACATATGAGGTTCTATTTCAAAGGCGGTTGCCTATGAAGGCCGTAGACAGCAAGGCAGCTCACAAGGTTTTGAAACAGAGCCCAAAACTAACCAGAGTCCGAGTTACAGAAACTGTCCTAAAGTTAAATAAAACCTTTGCAAACAGCATACAGACCTTTCCACAAGCCTCTGAGGCCCTCCTGTTGGAAGATCTGTCTGTAGGCCTGCATGGTCCCACTGTAGCGCCGTCCCACGCCCTGCAGGTTCATCTGGGCCTGGAAACGCACTTTCACAACGTCTGTGGGCTGGGCTATGGAAACAGCCATGGCTCCAGTGGTGCAGCCAGCTATAATCCTAATGCCCACATTGGGACCTACAAGGCAAAAATTATTATTTAAGCAAAAGTCTCTATTTAAATCTACATTTAATCTCATTGCTGTCTAGAAGAAACAACTGAGATATTAGAGCGATTGTATTTGTGATTTTTCCCCTTTGGGATTATGTACACAGTACAGATTTTTTTTACTCACTGTCTTTGCCCCTTGTGTAGAAGCTCTTGACGTTGTCATACAAGCCGATTCGTATAGAAGCAAATGCCATCTGTCTGTGCAGTCCAGCTACTAAGCCGTTGTAGAGCGAGCGCGGCCCCTCCGTTCTCACCATAGTGCTGATGGTACCAAACACTCCTCTGTAACGGATGCCATTCGCTGCTCCCGTTATTGCTTTCTCTCCTTGGATCTAGAAGAAAACAGCAACACAGAACATTTTTTAATGGTTCTTTGGACAGCCATCTACGTGCTGGTGCTTCAAAGAACCCAGTAGGTATTGGCTTTTCTTCTGGTTTGATGATACCTAAAACTAATACAATATAATGAAACTCATGTATTATAATCATTTATATAAATTGCTTTGTTTATAATCATAAATGTTATTTTGTGAAAAAACTTGCAGGAGATGCAACATTATGCAAGAGTTATGGCCACTTGTGTTTATGTGCTATATAAATTATTGAATATATGAATCCAGATGGTTGAATCCAGATTGTTATTAAAATAGCTGTTCAGCCTCTCTTCAGAATGAAGCGTTTGTACCTGCAGTCGAACTTTGGCAGTGTCCAGAGGGAAGGTGACTAAATCACCAATGCAGGCAGCTGTTCCTGCACTGAGCACCTTCACCCCCAGAGGAGGAGGCACATCGGATGGCTTCAGACCCACCATACTGACAGCTGCAACACACAGAGATGGAGGATTTACACTGGAATGTTATTTATAAAATACACCACATTTACAAAGCATGCACATTTGCACCAATTAAAGATCAAAATATTTCAGCTAGTGTGATTTTTTTTTAATAAATTTGTTTTATCCCCTTTTCTCCCCAATTTTGTAATGCCCAATTCCCACTACTTAGTAGGTCCTCGAGGTGGCGCGGTTACTCACCTCAATCTGGGTGGCAGAGGACAAGTCTCAGTTGCCTCCGTTTCTGAGACCGTCAATCTGTGCATCTTATCACGTGACTCGTTGTGCATGACACCGCGGAGACTCACAGCATATGGAGGCTCATGCTACTCTCCGCGATCCACGCATAATTTACCATGCGCCCCATTGAGAGCTAGAACAACATAATCGTGACCACGAGGAGGTTACCCTCCCTAGCAACCGGTCCAATTTGGTTGCTTAGGAGACCTGGCTGGAGTCACTCAGCACACCCTGGATTCAAACTTGCGACTCCAGGGGAGATAGTCAGCGTCAATACTCACTGAGCTACCCAGGCCCCCTGCTAGTGTGATATTTATAAAAATCTATTAAATGTAATATTAAAAAATATATGAAAATATATTAAACCATTAAAAACCAGGTTTTACATTATTTTTTGTAATATTTTATAGAATATGTACATAATATTTACAGAATATTATGTTTAAATAAATTAATAAAGACAAATATTTAAAGTATGCATTTTATATAATTTTAATAATAATATGAAAATGTATTATAATTAAATAATTAAATAAATAATAAATATATAAAAATAATAAAATGAAATAAAACTTTTAAAAATAATGTTTTTAAATTATTTTTTAAAATAATATTTAGAATATGTAGAGATGATCTGCTATAACACTTGAAACTTACAATTATTTGTACATCAATTTATTTAATATTAAATTTTATAATTACATTATTATAATTAAATCATTTAAAATATTTCAGCTAGCTTGCTTGGTGGAATACCTATAAAATGTATTTTTTATATAATAAATATTTTAAAAAGTAATAAATGAAAACTTTAAAACATTAAAATATTTGTTGCATTCTTTTTACACAATACTTTTCATCATACATGATTATGTAGAGACTATCTGCAATAATACATGAAACAATATTATTTGTACATAAATGTAAATAATATTATGAAAGACATTTAATGCATGCAAATTGTTTAAAATTTAAATAATTATATTAATGTATTATAATTAAATCATTTAAAATATTTAATCTAGCGTGTTTAGTGTAATACCTATAAAATGTACTGAATGTTTTATAATATAAATATTAAAAAGTGATCAATTAAAATACTTTAAACCATTAAAAATAATGTTTTTATTTTTTTTTTACATATTATTTAGATTATGTAGATTATCTGATATAATACATTAAACAGTATTTTATTTGTACATACATTTATATAATATTATGAAAGAAATATTTAATGCATGCAATTGAAATTATTATATTAATGTATTTTAATTGAATAATTTAAATAAAATATTTCAGCTAGGTTGTCAGTGTGATATCTATAAAATCACTTTTTATATTATAAATATTATTAAAAATAATACATTAAAATGCTTTAAAACATTAAAAATAACATTTGACTATTTTTACATAATAATTTAAATTAAATTGAGATTATTTAGATTACCTTCTAAAATATATATATATATTTTTTTTTTTTACAGGATATTTACTTACTTTTTATACAAAATATTTTACATTATATTTACAGTATTTTTACATAAAAATAATAGAAACAGATTCTTAACTGACCTGTGATTGAATTCCTCTGTTTGATGGAGTGACAGAGCTGTGATGAAAACTGGAGCTTTGGAGAGAGAAGGATACATGCTGTCTTTCTTTATATATCATTATCCAGGAGCTCTCACTCAGGGAGGTGTTTCTCTGGGAAAGATTACTGGCCAACACAAAGTCCACCCTCGAACTGAGAGGCAATGTCTAAAATATCCCATATCCTGATAAACATCGTTATTTCTACTCAGTGAACACAAAGCTAGAGAAATCTCAATGTAATGTTTGAATTATTTCAAGATATTGCAGTGTTTAAGTACACACCAAATCACTCATGCAAAGGTTAACAATGATCAACTTGTTTGTGTTAAAACATACAATAAAACAAACAGTTTTGAAGATGTATATAGGATAGAATAGTGAGGCTTAAATGAATCATGCAGATGCATTGAAGAAGGTAAACAAAGCTCTCAGCCAATAGGAGAGATGGGGAAAGTCAAGTAAGGTCTAAAAGACGATTGGCTTCATAGCAGGGTGGGGTACAGTACGGTATGGGGCAAATAACAAACATATATAAGTTTCTGTTTAACAGATAGAAGACAACATGCTGGAGTTTTCATTTATTCCAGGATTTGACCTTAAAGCAGTTTCCCCAGTACCGTAAAGTTCAGTCACTGCTTGCCAGTATGTTTCTCATTAGATATGTTCTGCTTATTAATGGTTAAATACTCTTTTTAAACTCATTCTTCCTCTAAAGTGCTCATTGTTACAGCCTGGTAACTTAGCGGACTGATATAAACCTGTGCACCCTGACTCCTGGAAGTTGCGTAGCCCAAAAATTAGGAACCTAAAATTTACCTAATTCACCTAAAACTCCAACACAAAGAACCGTTTCACCATAAAAGGGTTCATTAGGTGAATAAAACTCTTAATTTAACCATTAATATATTAATATCTAAAGCAATTTTTTTTTATAGTGTACAATGAAATATGAACATGGGTTGGAAACAATGAGTACGTTTACATGCACACCAATTCACTGATAACTACTAAAACTAATCTTATTCAGAAAATATGACAATGCAAGAAAATGTCTCCGGTTACACATGTAACCTCGGTTCCCTGAGATGAAGGGAATGAGACATTGTTGCAAGCACTATGGGGAGTGTCCTTTTACACGACCTTGTTGAAACCCTTATATAATCACGCCAATCCTCTGATTGGCAATGGTGTCTGAGCCCCGCCCCTATAGGCACGCAGTCGGCCTAAGTGTGGCGCTCAGTCACCATTTCTTGGTGAGGACAAGAGTGAGTCACTCGTAATATGAAACTCTGAAGTAGTAGTGCGGCCAGCTTTCGCAATGTCTCGTTCCCTTCATCTCAGGGAACCGAGGTTACATGTGTAACGGAGACATTCCCTTTCGATTCTATTCACTCGACACTGCTGTAAGCACTATGGGGAATGATATCCCATCACACCACACTACGTGACATTACACTCCCACAGTTATAACACTAAATAGAGATATTCATATAGAGTCACAGGCCACAGGCCGGTGACTTATAAGTCATATTAAAGTGTATATGAATAGTCCCACTCCAGATGGAAATTAATGTATTCTGGGATCTATATGAACCATATAGATATACACAGTATAGTTTATTTTTTTCTCCCCTTTTCTCCCCAGTTTGGAATGCCCAATTCCCAATGTCCTCGTGGTGGCGTAGTGACTCGCCTCAATCCGAGTGGCGGAGGACGAATCTCAGTTGCCTTCGTGTCCGAGACCGTCAATCTGCGCATCTTATCACGTGGCTTGTTGAGCACGTTACCACGGAGACATAGCGCATGTGGAGGCTTCACACTGTTCTCCGCGGCATACACGCACAACTCACCACGAGCCCCACCGAGAACGAGAACCACATTATAGTGACCACGAGGAGGTTACCCCATGTGACTCTACCCTCCTTAGCAACTGGCCCAATTTGGTTGTTTAGGAGACCTGACTGGAGTCACTCAGCACGCCCTGGATTTGAACTCGCGACTCTGGGGGTGGTAGTCAGCGTCTTTACTCGCTGAGCTACCCAGAACCCCACAGTATGGTTTATTATGGGAGTGCTTATGACTTTTAAAGGGGCCATTCAACAGCATCTAATTAGGTGGCTGTGTTGATTATAGTCGGTAGCCCACCCATTATAAAGGTTTGGGATCACCCACTTGAATGTAAGAAGCGCTCTATACAGAGAGGACTTGTGAGGAGATGGATGCCACATCCAGGTTATAAAATCTTGCGAACGTGTTTTGTGAGGACCATACTGTCCTGTAAGGACACACCGTTTGTCCACGCCCATGAAGAGGCCATGCCTCTGGTTGAATGCGCTTTGACACCAATTGGGCAATTAGCACCCTGTGATTCATAAGCGAGGGCGATCGCATCAATGAACCAATATGAGAGCCTTTGTTTGGAGACGGACTTCCATTTTGTGCATCCTCCATAACAAATAAAGAGCTGATCTGACAGCCTAAACTGATGTGCGTGCTCAACATATGTATGCAATGACCTCACCAGGCACAACATATGCATAGATTGCTCTTCATCTGAATTAAATGGTGGAGGAATGAAGGCTTGCAAATGAACCACCTGAGCCCTGAAGGGCATTGATAAAACCTTAGGCACGTTGTCTTTTATAGGTTTAATGGTGGCTTTTGACAGATCTGGACCAAACTCCAGGCATGAGCTGTCAGTCGACAGCGCCTGCATGTCACCCACCCGTTTAAATGAAGCCAAAGCCAATAGGAGTGTGGTCTTTAAGGAAAGCACCTGCAGCTAAACCGATTCTAATGGCTCGAACGGGGAGTTTGTGAGTGCCTTCAGCACCAGATTTAAATCCCATGTTGGCACCATATCAGGGCGAGGGGGGTTCAAATGCCTCTCTACCTTAAGGAATTTTATGACTAGATTATGTTTGCCTATCGACGAGCCAGCCTCCAAGGCGTGGTATGCGGAGATAATTGCAACATAAACCTTGAGCATCGATGGGGTAAGACCAGTGTTCAGCCACTCTTGAAGGAATGTCAAAATCTCAGCTATAGGGCAATTCACCAGGTCTTTACCACGTGAAGAGCACCAGTTTTCAAACATGCACCATATAAGTACATAGAGGCGTCTCGTGGATGGTGCTCATCACCGACTGAGCCAATTCTGTCTCATCCGATGTGCTCAGAGGCCACATGTGTAGGTTCCACAGCTCTGACTGGGGATGCCAAACCATGCCTTGTGCTTGAGAGAGAAGGTCTCTCCTCAGCAGTATTTCCCATGGAGGGCTGTCTAGTATTTCTATCATCTCCAGAAACCAGGACTGATTGGACCATTTCAGCACAATTAACAGAACTGTTTCCATGTCCACTCAGACTTTGGTGATGATGGAATGAAGGAGGCGCACCTAGGGAAACACATACTTGCGTTTTGCCGGCCAGTCATGAGCCAGCGCGTTCATGCTCAGCGGGGCTTGGGACATGGAGTACCAAAGGGGACAGTGGGCATTCTCCACAGAGGCAAATAGGTTGACTTCCATTCTACCAAATATTTTCCAAATCCTCATCACTGTCTGAGGATGAAGTCTCCATTCCCGTTTCCTGCCGTGACAACAGATCTGCTCCAAAATTCAGATGGCCCGTGACATGTCACACGCAATGAGAGGAGATGACACCCGCTTCTTTGGAGGAGGCATTGTGTCATGCTCATTAATTGTGCCGATTGGAGTCTGCCCTGGCGGTTTATTTATGTCACTATTGTTGTGTTGTCCGAATGAATCAGAATGTGGTGATTCACAATGACAGAATGAAAAGCTCTCAAAGCTAGAAAGACAGCCAGTAGTTCTAGGCGGTTGATGTGCCACGACCGTTTCGCATCTGTCCATGTGCCGAAAATCCATCACACACCGTGTTGGATGCATCTGTGGTCACCACTTTTCTTCTGAAAATTTGACCCAGCATAACACCCTGTTGGTAGTAGGCCAGCACTGTTCATGGTGCTAGAGCAGCCAGGCAGCGGCGATGCGCATGCATCTGTGGCTCCAGGTGCAATATGGAATGTACTTGAGCCAGTACTGAAGATGTCTCATGTGTAACAGAACTAACAGTATAATGGTGGATGCTGCCGCCATAAAACTTTGCATTCTCTGAAATAACTTCAGTGGCAATGTTTTCCCCAGTTTAAACTGAGACAGACACCGAAAATTGGTCTGTACGCACTCGTTCGTGAGGTGTGCGTGCATGCTCATGGAGTCGAGACAAACTCCTAAAAAGGAGATTTGCTAGCTGGGGAAAAGTGTGCTTTTCGCCCAGTTGATATTCAGACCCAGATTTTTTAGATGGCAAAGCAGCAAGTCTCTGTGTTCACTCAGTTATGCCTCTGATTGGGCTAGTAATAGCCAATCATCAAGGTAAATCAAAACATGCACACCGTTCATTTTCAATGGGGTGGGCGCCGCATCGAAACATTCTGTGAACATGCGAGGATCCAGAGACAGACTGAACTTTGAATTGATACGCAGTTCCCTCGAATGCAAATCTCAAAAACCACCTGTGACACGGCGCAACTGGTACATGAAAGTACAGGACATTGTTCACAATTTTGGGGGGCTTTGGTCCATTCTAGAGCTGAGATGCTTGAATTGCACGCTCACAGCTCTAGAATGGAGCGAAGCCCGCTGTCTTATGAGAAAATAACGGCTGTAAACTCTGCTGTGGTCGGACCACAGAATGAAAAACGCTGGTGAAGTGAGGTGGCTGGCATACAAACTGAATCATATAACTGTGTTCGATTGTTTTTAACACCCAGTCTGACACACCTGTGAGTGCTCAATACACTTGCGCAGTGGGCTTATTGATTCGCTCGCTAAAGGAGATAGAGCACCACTCACCATAGGGAAGTGGTTGAGCATAATATGTATGGTGTATGATGCGTGAAGAGGAAATGGCCCTTTTTCTAAGAATATGTGTGAACGTCTCGTGTTTGTACAATGGGCGCTTTTTTCTATTTTTTGAGAACACTCTTTATCTGAGTAATACACACAGAAGCAACATTTTGAACAATGTCCTGTTCCCAGTGGACAGTATTGGGGAAGAGGGGAGAAACACTGTGTGCCTTGAATCGAGTCTTTTTTGGCTCTGAATAACAGCAAGCTCTGGACTCTTCTTCATGGGGCTGGGCATGTCAGGAACGTTTCTGGTGCCCGGCCGGGCTGAGATGGCAGGTGCTTACGCTTGGGCCGTGGTTTGCATGGCTTCACAGAAGGCTTAGTAGTAGCTTTCGGCTGCTCTGGGGCAGCGAGAGATGGATTCTTTGCTGGGCGCTGATCGGAATTAGATCGGAAGCATGCCGGGAAAGGGGAAGTGCTACTGCTCTTTGGCAGAAAGTGTTTCATCGCTTGAGACTGCTTTTGTACCATGATGAAGCGCTCTGAAAAGCCTTCCACGGCATTACCAAAGAGACCGTCAGGCGACACCGGGGTGTTGAGGAGGGCAGTTTTCTCTGCGTCACGCATCTCTGTGAGAGTTAGCCAAATATGCCGCTCCAGAACCACCAGGTTGCTCATCGCTTTGCCGGTGGCCTGAGCGATAGCTATCATGGCTCACAGCACCTAATCTGTAGCGGTGTGGAGCTATTTGAACAGCTCTGGATCGGGGCCTTGCTCATCCATTTGTTTGAGGAGCTTAGCTTGAAAAACCTCGAGCACCAACAAGCTGTGGATTGCTGATACAGTTTGGCTCGCTGCTGTATAAGCTCTTCCAGTCAGTGCAGACGTCAGTCGACACGGCTTGGAGGGGTTGACGGGCGGGCGGGATTTCCATCCCGTGGGTGTATTATGGCAGAGGTGAGTTGCGACCGCTTGTTCCACCGGGGGAAGCTTTGAGTAGCCCCTTTCCTCGGCGTGGTCCACTTTAGTGAGGACGGTAGCACCTCTGACCTTAGTGTGCGAAGAGTAGGGTGCATACCAGGTCTTTGAGAGCTCTACATGGACCTCTGCATGGGAAGAATGGTGTGTTCCTCCGGACTGTGGTCTGTTGACGATGACCGGTTTGCAAAAACCATTCATCCAGGCGAGACTTTTCTGGCTCTTCTGGAGGGGACCACTCAAGACCGAGCTCTTCAACTGCTCTCACAAGGACACAAAGAATCTCCTTGTCTATGGCGCGTGCACACTCTTCACCCTCGCTGGGGGAAGGGGTGGCAACATCCTCTGTGGACTATTCGCCTAAAGCTGCGAGTGACACAGCATCATCCCCATCATCAGTGATGCCAAACATGAGGCTGTACGCTCCAATAGAGGGCTGGAGCTCATCATGCGCATATTGTACAGGCGAGGACATTAGATCGGAAGTTCGGGGGGCTCGCAGGGCTTGTGCCGGAACGAGATCCTTCTCTAATTCTTCCAGCTCAACCTCACTGCCCCGCTGTGCCTCCTCATGTGGTCCATCGGACTTAACACAGAAGAGGCTGGTGGGACGGTGCAAGAGGCTGGATCTTCTCTCAAAATGAGGTCTGATTAACATTGATTAATGACAAGTGTCTGAAACAAAGAACCCCTTCACCGAGAGCGTCTTTGACGACGATGTGGGGAGCGGTAAGCCTCTCGGTGCAGGCGCTGAGCACAGACGCTGAGCACGGGCGACGAGTCGTCCTGTTCACATCTTGCTGAGAAGTTCCGTCCGCTGTAAGTGTATATCGGCGGCAAAACAGAGAGGGTTCCAAGATGAAGACGAAGATCGCAGTCTTGAAGGAAGAAAATTCTGAAGAAATGGTGACTGAGCGCCTGCTTATATAGGCTGAAAGGAGCGGGGCTCGGACACCATTGCCAATCAGAGGATTGGCGTGATTGTATAAGGGTTTCAACAAGGTCACGCAGAAGGACACTCCCCATAGTGCTTACAGCAATGTCGAGTGAACTGAATCGAAAGGGAACTGTGTTTACATGAGATTTGAAATCATCTGATTATTCTCTAATTTTGACATCTAAACGTAAACAGTCATGCTCACAATATATGGGATAAGCCGGTAGGAACCCCTAGTATTTACGCAAAACCGAGATAATGGGCAAAAATCTATATTATATATTTTTCATAGTCGGCTTATTAAGCATAATCGGTGTAAGATTGTGCATGTAAACACGCTGACAGCATTGAATGTAAACAAATTGACACGTAATACTATAAGATGATAACTAACTAACTAACTAACAAACTAAAGATGTCAATAGCGCACTTCGCACAATAACAATAAAGTTTAATCTATTTTAATCTAATTTTAAAAAACTATTCAGCATTTTGTCACGCTAAACCACCACTTGTTGGAAAATGTAGCTTGCTACTGGAAAAGCTATACTATTTTTGAAACAGTTGAACTAGTCACACTACTGAAAAATACAGTAAATAGCATCGCTACTTTTAGTTAGATACTCCCCAACACTGCAATGTAAAATTTGCTGGTCAACTAACTATGAAGACTTTAGCTTTTCTGTGCAATCTCCTTGCTTTTTTATGGTGTGATCTAATTGCACTCAGAAGCGTAGATCCAAATGCTTTCTATGATCTGGTCTAGGACCGGTCTAATGTTTATCTGAGTCAATCATTGAGAGGTTACGGAGGGGCAGTATAGTGACGTTTGGGACTGAAGTTCATAGAGGACTGATAACAGGAGTGAACTACGCTGGCTTTCACCTTATGCAACAAACCCCAAACAAAAGCCAACAGCTGCAACTGCACCATTATCTTTGTTAAATCATCTGCTGACTGTCTTACAACAGGTCATTAACCGACAAGTGAAATTCATCATGGATTGATCGAGATCAGCAAAGTGGTTACTAAAGCTTTGTTCATATTGCACCCAATACAGTGCAATATAACTGTACAGTGTACTCAAAAGAAAATATATTTTGTTCTGTCTGAGCAAAGCTTGAAATTTCTGCTGCTGAAATCAGTCTGCGCTTATAGAATTTCAAAACACTGCCCCCAGTGGCCAAAGCTGGAAGTGTTGTTAAACTTACGGCCATGAGTGAGCTTCAGTTTCGGGGTGAAATGTCCACAGAGTGGCGCCAAAAGTGAGTTGTATTTTTAGTTGTAAAAGATGTAATAGTCAACAGAAGTGCATATTTTATTAACTCTACCCCCTTACCCAAACTCCAATCCTAAACCTAACCGAGTGAATATGCAACCTCCGTATCGTGCGAATCATTACCTTACACTGCCATAGTCTAGTTTTAAAATGTGCAGGTATGTGTACGTGCGTCTATACATTTAGAAATGGTAGCTGAAACTTAATAAACATCATGCCTTTCCTTTATTCCAACTAGTGCACCTGTAGTCGCAAATTAATTGATTATAGGTGACTGAATCCAACATGATCACACAGGGAATCGACATGCTGGTTCTGAATATTTGTGTCCCCAATCACCCGAATTACTGATAAGCCTCCATTAGACATTTTTGTATCAATTCAAATGTGATCGCATTTCCCTCTGGCGCTACTGATAGCATGATGCGTTAGCAACCTTCGAGAAGTACCAGGAAGTAATCACATTCACATAAACAATGGTGAGCATGATTCGTATGTTGCATTTTTGCTCTAAAATGACATTTACATTACTGATGGATAGGTTTAGGGTTGGAGTTTGGGGTGTATGGTTAATAGCATTATGCATTCCTGTTGACTATTACATTATTTACAACTAAAAACAACTCGCTTTTTGCGCCACCCTGTGGACATTTTACCTGGAAGCTCCAGCTTTAACCACTGGAGGCATTGCTTCGAATTTTTAAGTAAGCACAAACTGATTTCAGCTAAAGAACTTTCAAACTACTGTTGCCGAATTCACAGTGAGATCAGTCTGAGGTAAACAACCATGTCTCAGACAAACAGACATTTCTTATATTTTAAAATCAGCTATCGGTACACTTGTGTAGGTAGCACAAGACTGGCACAATTATATTGTGACATAAGTCTTACTTATGCTGATTGTAGTGTATGCAATAATATAGTAGACTTTGATTTTATTAGTTAATTAATAAACAGTAAATGTCCAGGGACATCCTGTCTGTGCCGCTAATCTATGACATAACACTTAGTGCAAGTAAAAAAGATAAAAGGCTAAAGATGACAAAACAATACTTAATTGGTGAACGGATAACCTGATAAACAGCAGAATTATCACCTCATTAAAAAAGGGAAATTGCTTTGGCAACTAATAAATATGTGCAAGTAACCTGGTTTATTTAAACAGGATTTGGAGTCATTCTAAGAAAAATATGTGTCAAGCAGTTTTCGAGGCACAAGGAACAGTTTTCACAAGAGGATTGCGGTTAGTTGCCAACCATTGACGTAGAATTGTTTGACTGAGATGGTGTGGTAGCATCATTTTGGTGCCAAGTAACTCCAGTACAGAGCTGTCCAGAGAACAACAGCATCTGATTGGATGGCTCCGTTCACACCTCCCATATATCTACTATGGGAAGAGAGGGAGGTGTAGGGAGTGAGAAAAGAGTGAATGTGTCATTTCATTCAGGAATCAGTTCCATTTGTGCTGTCAATTCTTAGACGTAAAAACAGTGTTTTTATACATTTATTCTGCACTCAAATATGTGCAAATAGTAGAGGCGGACAGCTTTACTGGCCTCAAGGTGTAAGTAGATTCAACAACAGTGCATTTCAGCATGACCAAGCAAAATCTGCTGGGGTCTGTGTGGAAATCATCACACAGTTCAACGAGGTTTAGACCATAAATTCAGCAGTAGTTTAAAAAGATTTGTGAGATAGAGTTTCTTTCTTTTTAAAGCAACAAAATCCCATGCTATTTAGAAAAAAAAAATAAAAAATAAAAAAAAATAGCTAAATAAGATAAACTTTTATTTAACATCTACCAAAAAATTAACAAAGCATGAAAAGTAGGCACTTTTAAACACTTCAGTTGTCTTGGCCTGTCCCGCTAAAGGTTTCGACCTTCTCGACTGTCTCCGACAATAAAAATCAAATGAAAAATGTCAATTTTTGATTTTGTTATAAAATTACAGGAGTTTCCTTTATCGGTGTACAGTCATAAACCGCTTAAGAATAAACCGATCTACACGGGTAGATTTTTGCCAGTTACCCCAATTTTGCGTTGCATGTAAACACCTTTCCGGCATTCTTACCGGCTTAGCCAATGAACGCAAGTGTTGTGCGCATGGCTCTTTATGGTTTGACATCAAAAGCCTAACTTAATTATATCAAATGTCATGTACACATGGTTTTCTTTGTCATATTTTTTATATAAGTTGATTTTTGGGAGTTATCTGCATATTGGTGTGCATGTAAACGGACTCGCTGAGCGCATTTCCATGCACATTCTTATACCGTGACTGCTTGATAACCTGACAATGTATAAGGACATGTAAGCACCTTGAGAGGTTTTCCGTTTTTGGAGTAAGGTAATAAACGGTTTAAGCAAAAACCGACAGACACCGATTTTTTGCACATTTCCCAGATTTCGCAATGCTTTTAAACACCTTTATTGGTGTCCTTACTGGCTTATCCAGTGTGTACAAGTGTTATGCGCATGTCTGTTTACATTTTCATGTCAAAAGCAGAGTATAATCCAATGATTTCAAATCTCATGCAAACGTGGTTTTCTTGCTTTTGTCCAATTTTTTTAATTATCAGATTTTTGGGAGTTATCTGCATATTAGTGTGCATGTAAACGGGCTCAGTGAGCTCCTATTCATGCACGCAATTTTACGGCTTTTGCTTGATAAACCAACAATGTATAAGGCCATGTAAGCGCCCTGAACGGTTTTACGTTAAGTAAGGTTATAAATGGTTTAAGCAAAAACCGATCGACACAATAGACTTTTTGCCAATTACGTCAATTTGCCGTTGGATGTAAACATCTTTACCGCTGGTCTTACTGGCTTATCCAACGTATGCAAGTGTTCACGATTTGACGTTAAAAGCAGAGATTAACGCGATTATTTCAAATCTCATGTAAACGTGGATTTCTTGCTTTGTCGTATTTTTTAAATAGGCAGATTTCTGGGAGTTATCAGCGTATTGGTGAGCATATAAACAGGCTCAGTGAGTGCCTTTTCATGCACATTCTTATACAGCTTTTGCTTGATAAACCAACAATGTATAAGGACAGGTATGCGCCTTGAATGTTTTCCGCTATTAGCATAAGGTCATAAACAGTTTAAGCAAAAACCGATCGACATGTACATTTTTTGCCAATTGCCTTGATTTGCCGTTGTATGTAAAGATCTTTACCAGCGTTCTCACAGTGTGCGTGAGTGTTGTGCCCATACCTGTTTACATTTTGACCAATTTTTTTTCCTCCCCTTTTCTCCCCAATTTGGAATGCCCAATTCCCAACGCGCTCGGAGTCCTCGTGGTGGCGTAGTGACTCGCCTCAATCCAGGTGGCAGAGGACGAATCTCAGAGATGTCAACCCGCGCATCTTATCACGTGGCTTGTTGCGCGCATTACCGTGGAGACGTAGCGCGTGTGGAGGCTTCACACTATTCTCCGCACAACTCACCACGTGCCCCACAGAGAGCAAGAACCACATTATAGCAACCACGAGGAGGTTACCCCATGTGACTCTACCCTCCCTAGCAACCGGGCCAATTTGGTTGCTAAGGAGACCTGGCTGGAGTCACTTAATCGGACTCGTGACTTCAGGGGTTGTTGTCAGCGTCAATACTCGCTACCCAGGCCCCGTTTTGACCAATTCTGACGTAATTTAAAAAAATATATTTTTAAGAACCTACAATTACATTAATATGGGCAGTGGTGGCTCAGTGGTTAAGGCTCTGGGTTACTGATCAGAAGGTCAGGGGTTCAAGCCCCAGCACCACCAAGATGCCACTGTTGGGCCCTTGAGCAAGGCCCTTGACCCTATCTGCTCCAGGGGTGCTGTATCATGGCTGACCCTGCACTCTGACCCCAGCTTAGCTGGGATATGTGAAAAAAAGAATTTCACTGTATATGTGCTAATGTGTGATAAATAAAATTATAATTATAAATTATGTTCAAAAATGTTTTTTTAATAGAAAAACTATTTTGAATTTTTTTTAGACATGTTCCAAAGTGTGGTCACATGGTTGCAATATTTTGTCCACTATTCGTGGAAAGTGACAAGAAGCAATTGAACAAAACAAACAAACAAACAAGATGAGTTTCTGAAAAAATGACAGGATAATTCCATATATACTTTTAATTACTGGTAGTGGTCCGAATCATTTACAGGTCAATTGTAACATTTCACATTAAATTGTACACTTAAAAAAACAGCAGCATAAAATAATGACATAAAAAACAGTTTTAAATAAAAAAAAAAAACAGAGCTTACAAGATGAACAGACATGCCACATGCCTCTTACTGTTTAATACACACTAACTTAAAAACTGTACACGATCGTTGTCTTCAGTATATATAGTATGTATATATACTATACATAGAGAATGCCTAAATGTCTGATATTTAAACATTTCTAGGTATCAAACATCCTCATTTTCTATGTAGAAGAAAAACCAAAAGTGCATGTGCAAAGAATAGAGCTGAAAAAGAGAGAAATTTGTCGATTTTATAAATGGATTTAGTTGCATGGCTTCTTTTAAATGATGATCCAACAATTCCAGCAGCAGACATCTTGGAATAGTTCACCCAAAAATCCTTACTATTTTGGTCTGTTCCACACACAAATCTATCATATGGCTGCAGAAGATTTTGAATATATCAGTTGTATATGCTACTATTTGGCATCCGCTTTCCTTGTAGGGAAAGAGCTGAATGATCATTTTGCCTAACATCTCATTTTGTGTATCACTGAGGAATTTTCAAGTGAACTAACTATTCCTTTTAAGTCCTTTCTAAAGAGAGGGCTATCATCTGGACCCTCGACTATCCCTGTGAATGCAGTCACGCTAGCATTATGCAAAGTTTATGTACTAGTTTCTTGTAGGACTCAGGCATGTTTTGCCCAATCAGGATTTGTAAGCTATTCTAGATACGATTACTCTGATAAACTGTCTAACTATTAGATACTATTAGTAATCATTTCTGTATATAAAGTACACACATCGTAGTATACAACAGGTGAACGGGTCCTTTCAGTTTTCAGTCTTTGTACAGGTAAAAAGGTCAGTCATTCTGTTTGTTACATCATTAAAAGGTTTACTATCACACCAAGTGACCAGCAAAGATCAAAGATTTACCCTGCGGGAGAAGTCATTACGGTCCATTCCATAACAAGCTCATATAAACATGAAGACATTGATGTTTCACACTGATTTAAGTGGAGATCCACAGGAGAAAATGAGTGAGATTTACATTACTTACTGTAGGTAAAGAATAACAAGTTTAGTTAAAGGGATAGTTCGCATAACACTTTTGTCATCATTTACTTACCCTCGAAAAAAACCAAACCTGGAGAAGTTTAAGCAGAATGTCCAGACTGCCCTTTTCCATATAATGGAAGTGAATGGGGACTGGGGCTGTTATGCTCCGAAAATGGCAAAAAAACACCATAAAGTATCATTAAATTAGCCTGTATGACTTTTGCGCTATATTTCAAAGTCTTCTGAATCAATATGATAGTTTTGTTAAAGGAACAGACTGAAATTATAAACCTGTTATTCACTGAAAATCTTCCACCCTTCATAGTAGTTCTAAAATCTCAGACGTAATTCCTGTAAAATGAAAACATTCATTGACATAAATGTGCGAAAGCGAGATTTAAGAGCTATGACGAAGGGGAAGATTTTCAGCATATAACAACTTAATTGTGATTTGTTTCGCACACAAATCTATTGAAATTTCTTCAGAAGACTTGGAATATAGCGCACGAGTTGTATGGGCTACTTTTATGGTGCTTTTCCATAATTGTTTTTTTTATTTGCTGAAAATCTTCCCTTTCAAATCTCATTCGTACTCGCGGTCAATTGAAAACATATAAACGTGTCGAGAGGTGGCATCTGAATGCAAGTGCTAATGTGATATGATGTAGGTAAAAATTTTCAGTGAATAATGACTTAATAATAATTTTTTTTTTTCCTGTTTTTTAAACTATCGGCTTCAAATGACTTGAAATACAGTGCACAAGTCGTTTGGACTACTTTTATGATCGTTTTATGGTGCTTTTTCTCATTTTTTAAGCTAGACAACCATGGTCACCATCCACTTTCACTGTATGGAAAAGAGCAGTGTGAACATTCGGCTAAATAACTTCATTTGTGTTCCACAAAGAAAGTCATTCAGGTTTGTAGCGACAAGACAAAGTGAGTAAATGACGACATCAATTTCATTTTTGCTTGAACTATTCGTTTAAACCTCAAAGTTCAGATAAAGTTTCGAGTTTGTTTGTATTTACCACGTTAGCCAGATAGCGAGATCTCATAATCACTGATGGACACGTGCGGGTGTCCCACCTTCCGAACGTTCTTAGCGTTAGTTATTCGCGCAGCGATCTCTACAGGTTTCTCAAAGTACTGCACCAGGGCTTGTTCGGTGAGCACAGAGGCCAAAAACTGCTCGAAGGTGATGGCCCAGTCTTTATCGATGCTAGCGCTGTGAGGCAGACCCCCTGTCCCATGATGCCCTGCTCTCTCACTGTTGCGTATGAGTACCGTATCCTCCGCGATGTCCTCACACTGAAGTTTATCGTCCATTTCGTGCGATCCTGCACTCAGGACGGAGTACGACGACATGGATGCGTCATCTTTGGTCTCGTCGTCTGAGATGAGCATGGCGGACGATGTAGCCGTGTCTTTGGGTGACGAGTCCTCTAGTTTGATGTCCTCCAAGGGTCCCGTGATGCAGGAGTTTATCTCGGCATCGCCTGGAACACCCAGTGGATAGACGCAGGGTTTGCAATGCTCTTTTTGGTGTTTCCTTCTGCAAGCTGGGATCTGATCGTCCTCTTCGTCATCGGCTTCATCATCATCCTTACTAGCGGGACTACAGAAGAGCTTTCCTACCTCGCCCATCTCCAGTAACAGACTGGTGACCGTGGCTGTGGCGTGGTAGAGCTCCTGCTCATTGGGGTCTTCACTGAACATGTTATACAGAGTCTTGCACAACTCGATGAACTGACTCTGACAAAAGGAACAAGAAACAGATGCAACAAATAAAAATAAAGAGGACAGATTTTACAGTAATTCTACTATAATACCATATAATCGTTTTTTTTGGCCATTTAAATACTGTAATTTCACTGCAATATCCCTAAAAGCAGTAAAACAACAAATCTGATCTCCATCTCATATAATAGATTTACTGGAACCAAAACTCCACTGAAGAAAGTCAATCATTGTGAAATAGGGCTGAGCGATATAGCTTAAAAATTGTAATTTCCAGCCTTTTCACAATATTCATTACATGTGTATATGTATATATATATATATATCTACACACTGGCAGCCAAAAGTTTGGATCTTAACCCCATTGAGATTTTTGTGGGATCAGCTAGACTGTAAGGTGCGTGAGAAGTGCCCGACAAGACAGACACATCTATGGCAAGTGCTACAGGAAGTGTGGGGTGAAATGTCAATTGAGTATCTGAACAAACTAACAGCTAGAATAACAAGGATCTGCAAAGCTGTCATTGCTGCACGTGGAGGATTTTTTGATGAGAACTCTTTGAAGTAATTTAAGAAGTTCAGAACATTTTTTTCAAATTGTAATAGTAATTGTTCACGTTATTAATGTCCTGTCTATACTTTGTGATCAGTTGAATACCACCAGTGTGTGTGTGTGTGTGTGTGTGTGTGTATATATATATATATATATATACACACACATACACACATACATACATACAGGTGCATCTCAATAAATTAGAATGTCGTGAAAAAGTTCATTTATTTCAATAATTCAACTCAAATTGTGAAACTCGTGTATTAAATAAATTCAATGCACACAGACTGAAGTAGTTTAAGTCTTTGGTTCTTTTAATTGTGATGATTTTGGCTCACATTTAACAAAAACCCACCAATTCACTATCTCAAAAAATTAGAATATGGTGACATGCCAATCAGCTAATCAACTCAAAACACCTGCAAAGGTTTCCTGAGCCTTCAAAATGGTCTCTCAGTTTGGTTCACTAGGCCACACAATCATGGGGAAGACTGCTGATCTGACAGTTGTCCAGAAGACAATCATTGACACCCTTCACAAGGAGGGTAAGCCACAAACATTCATTGCCAAAGAAGCTGGCTGTTCACAGAGTGCTGTATCCAAGCATGTTAACAGAACGTTGAGTGGAAGGAAAAAGTGTGGAAGAAAAAGATGCACAACCAACCAAGAGAACCGCAGCCTTATGAGGATTTTCAAGCAAAATCGATTCAAGAATTTGGGTGAAATTCACAAGGAATGAACTGAGGCTGGGGTCAAGGCATCAAGAGCCACCACACACAGACATGTCAAGGAATTTGGCTACAGTTGTCATATTCCTCTTGTTAAGCCACTCCTGAACCACAGACAACGTCAGAGGCGTCTTACCTGGGCTAAGGAGAAGAAGAACTGGACTGTTGCCCAGTGGTCCAAAGTCCTCTTTTCAGATGAGAGCAAGTTTTGTATTTCATTTGGAAACCATGGTCCTAGAGTCTGGAGGAAGGGTGGAGAAGCTCATAGCCCAAGTTGCTTGAAGTCCAGTGTTAAGTTTCCACAGTCTGTGATGATTTGGGGTGCAATGTCATCTGCTGGTGTTGGTCCATGTTGTTTTTTGAAAACCAAAGTCACTGCACCCGTTTACCAAGAAATTTTGGAGCACTTCATGCTTCCTTCTGCTGACCAGCTTTTTAAAGATGCTGATTTCATTTTCCAGCAGGATTTGGCACCTGCCCACACTGCCAAAAGCACCAAAAGTTGGTTAAATGACCATGGTGTTGGTGTGCTTGACTGGCCAGCAAACTCACCAGACCTGAACCCCATTGAGAATCTATGGGGTATTGTCAAGAGGAAAATGAGAAACAAGAGACCAAAAAATGCAGATGAGCTGAAGGCCACTGTCAAAGAAACCTGGGCTTCCATACCACCTCAGCAGTGCCACAAACTGATCACCTCCATGCCACGCCAAATTGAGGCAGTAATTAAAGCAAAAGGAGCCCCTACCAAGTATTGAGTACATATACAGTAAATGAACATACTTTCCAGAAGGCCAACAATTCACTAAAAATGTTTTTTTTATTGGTCTTATGATGTATTCTAATTTGTTGAGAGAGTGAATTGGTGGGTTTTTGTTAAATGTGAGCCAAAATCATCACAATTAAAAGAACCAAAGACTTAAACTACTTCAGTCTGTGTGCATTGAATTTATTTAATATACGAGTTTCACAATTTGAGTTGAATTACTGAAATAAATGAACTTTTCCACGACATTCTAATTTATTGAGATGCACCTGTATGTATGTATGTGTGTATGTGTGTGTATATATATATATATATATACACACACACACACATACACTGGTGGTATTCAACTGATCACAAAGTATAGACAGGACATTAATAACGTGAACAATTACTATTACAATTTGAAAAAAATGTTCTGAACTTCTTAAACTACTTCAAAGAATTCTCATCAAAAAATCCTCCACGTGCAGCAATGACAGCTTTGCAGATCCTTGTTATTCTAGCTGTCAGTTTGTCCAGATACTCAGGTGACATTTCACCCCACACTTCCTGTAGCACTTGCCATAGATGTGTCTGTCTTGTCGGGCACTTCTCACGCACCTTACAGTCTAGCTGATCCCAGAACTTTTCCACGACATTCTAATTTATTGAGATGCACCTGTACATATACACACACACACATGTATATGTATGTTCAGTAATTGATCTGAAAAGGCTTACATTTTTCTTTTCAATCAGATGAACCATAATTTCAACTAAACAATCAATAATGCTCATGTGCTAATGCAAGAGTTAAAAGAGTAAAAATCTAGTTTAAAATAATCATGAGTTCTACACTGTTTTTCACAAAATAAACACAAAGAAAAATTATATTTGCTGATTATTATTTATATGTCTCAATATAACAATACATACTAATAAATAAAAGTACTTAAATAGTTTTACTAAATTTTACTACATTAAACAAATCGACTTTGACTATATATATATATATATATATATATATATATATATATATATATATACACACTTTTGATGATATTTGTTCTTGATTTATGTACAGTATTTGCTTTGAAATGTCCTAAAAGGGGTTTTCCTTTCAATCAGTGGAACCATCATTTAATCCAAACAACAATAGTTCATTGCAAAGTACATTCAAAATGTATAATGCACCAACAAAAACAGTAAAAATCTAGTTAAAAATGATTAAGGCTTCTGTATATTTGCTGAAAAACAGTGTGGAAAAAAAGGAAAAATGATATTTACTTGTAATTATTTATAAGTACCAATATACCAATAAATGCTAATAAACAACAGTATTTACTTAAATACATTTTTACCGAATTTTACATTTTGGATTGTTTTTTCTATCAATCAGAGGACTAGATTTTTAACGCATGAACAAAAACAGTAAAAATCTAGTGATCAAAGCATGCTTTACAAATAAACAGAAATGATTATATTTACTTTTAATTACTTGTATGTATCAATACAAATATATGTAGTGATACATTTTTTTTCTTAAATACATGTTTAACTAAATTTGACTACATTTAAAAACAATGTAAAATGCCACACTGGGATTTCCATGAATATTTTTCAGTGATAGCACCAACGAATGAATGAATCAGTGTTTTAAACCGATTCACTGAAACAAACGGCTCAAAATAAGGAAATGGAATCACAACTCTATTGCCATTTTTGTAACTGAAGTGACATTGCTTAATTTTACATTGCCAATGCAATTACTCAAAGAAATATTCAAATATGAATATGAGTTAAAACATTTTAGCTTGACTGCAGTTGTACCTGGTTGAGTTTGGGAAGATCCTTTATGTTCTCTAGCTTTGATTTGGTCTCCTGGTTCCACAAGCGCAGGTACGTACGGTAATCTGGAGTGTGCATTTTCTTCACTACATCAAAAACAGAGAGAAGCCCAATTAACTTCTGCACCTTCAAGAGGAGATGGATTGGATCTACTAGATTTCTGTAACTCCCACCTTTTTCGTTCTTAAAAGTGACTCTGACAAAACCATCATCCCTCTCAGTCTTGTTCTTGGGGTCGTGCCCTGTGAATGAGAGGTCAAAGCAACTAGATCAGTAACAATGACACGAGTAATGTATTTCACACAGGATAAACAAACATTTTGAAACTCCCAGAGGACACAATTATCAGTTTTCAAACACATTTCACCATATAATTAACAATACATGCACATAGAATGGGAAAGGTGTACTTCCTGAAGTAAATCAGGAGAATAGTGAGTATGCAGTCGTACCACTGGATGTCTCAGGTGTGATGTCCTCAAAGAAATACTGTGTAGCTTCACAGGCCGAGTCCGGCTCCTCCTGCTCATGATGCAACTCTGAGGAACACCACCACAAACATTCAGACTCTTCTAACTGGACAACACTACATCCAAATTATTTTTCTTTGGAATGATATAAAAATGAGATACATTTATAACACTTCTATTACAGTAAAAAAATTATATTAATGTTTAATATTAAGTTTTCTATTACCTTTATGACTGTGTATAATTTGTCTGTTTCTAATCCGAGCACGTCCAGGTCATATTTCTAGAGGTTGAACAATAGTGGGATTTTGTCGATAAGATAACTAAGGTGGTAGGAAAGGCCGATAACAGATTAATCGGCCGATAGTTTCTATAATCGATTTACAGAATGTCAAAAAAATGTCTCATTCTTTTTTTTACTATGGTGGGCAAAGACAAAGAGTCCAAAATGAATATAATCGCAATAATAACCAGGAAAATTTAAATCTGGTGCATAACGTGGGACTTTTAAGTATAAGCAAGCCCAAAAAACACAGGGGACTCTTATTTTGAAATGACAAAACGATGAAAATCTATTGGCAACTATCGACATAGATTTTTGCCAATAATGATAGCTCAAAAAAAAGCAACTATCGGCAACGATATATCGGTGCCGATAGTTGCTTTTTTTTAAACTATTGTTTCTATTTTGAACTATCGTTTCTATTTTGGTCTACCTCTACTTATTTCACCCCAAATATCAAAAGAAAGAAATAAGAAATTATAGTTTTTGCTTAATTGTCATGAAAATTGTCACAATCTAAAAAAATAAATAAAAAATCTAAATTGTTCTAAAAAAAAAAAAAAAAAAAAAAAAATTGTAGGCTTCATTTTCTTAAAGCAAAGTGTAATTTCTTATTTCATTAGATTTTCGGGTGAAATATGACCTGGACATGTTCTTGACAAGTTTCATTTGTTTGTTTTTAATGCAATTCTGGCTTCTGGCCAGTATGAAATCCAAGACAAAATATAATAATGGGGAAAAACAACTAAAAATCTATGTAAGATATTAATAAAACTTTGTTTAAAACCTTTTCAGGGGTGTCAGCAGAATAGATACATTTTCTCAAAGGACTAGAAATGCACTACATACAACTCATGTGTAACACATAAAAAAAACATCCATATTCACACACACACACACACACACACACACACACACACACACACACTGATCAGCCACAACATTAAAACCACTGACAGGTGAAGTGAATAACATTTATTATCTCATTACAATGGCACCTGTCAAGGGGTGGGATATATTAAGCAGCAAGTGAACGATCAATTCTTGAATTTCATGTATTGGAAGCAGGAATAATGGGCAAGCGTAAGGATCTGAGTGACTTTGACAAGGGCCAAATTGTGATGGCTAGATGACTGGGTCAGACCATCTCCAAAACGGCAGGTCTTGTGGGGTGTTCCTGGTATGCAGTGGTTAGTACCTACCAAAAGTGGTCCAAGGAAGGACAACCGGTGAACCAGCGACAGGGTCATGGGGCTCATTGATGTGCGTGGGGAGCAAAGGCTAGCCCGTCTGGTTTGATCCCACAGAAGAGATACTGTAGCACAAATTGCTGAAAAATGTAATGCTGGTCATGATAGAAAGGTGTCAGAACACAAAGTGCATCGCAGCTTGCTGCGTATGGGGCTGCGTAGCCGCAGACCGGTCGGAGTGCCCATGCTGACCCCCGTCCACCGCCAAAAGTGCCTACAATGGGCACGTGAGCATCAGAACTGGACCATGGAGCAATGGAAGAAGGCGGCCTGGTCGGATGAATCATGTTTTCATTTAGATCATGTGTATGGCCGGGTGAGTGTGCATCGTTTACCTGGGGAAGAGATGGCAGCAGGATGCACTATGGGAAGAAGGCAGGCCGGCGGAGGCAGTGTGATGCTCTGGCCAATGTTCTGCTGGGAAAACTTGAGTCCTGGCATTCATGTACCTACCTAAACATTGTTGCAGACCAGGTACACCCCTTCATGGCGATGGTTTTCACTGATGGCAGTGGCCTCTTTCAGCAGGATAATGCGCCCTGCCACACTGCAAAAATTGTTCAGAAATGGTTTGAGGAACATGATGAAGAGTTCAAGGTGTTGACTTGGCCTCCAAATTCCCCAGATCTCAATCCAATTGAGCATCTATGGGATTTGCTGGCCGATCCATGGAGGCCCCACCTCACAACTTACAGGACTTAAATGATCTGCTGCTAACGTCTTGGTGCCAGATACCACAAGAGACCTTCAGAGATCTTGTGGAGTCCATGCCTCGACAGATCCGAGCTGTTTTGGCAGCACAAGGGGGACCTACACAATATTAGGCAGGTGGTTTTAATGTTGTGGCTGATCGGTGTATATTGTCACTTACCTGGAAGCACGTGCATTTTGTACAGGAATTTGAGTTTCTCCGTCAGGTCACTGTGACATATCACACCTGCAATACAAACCGTTCCTTTGTCAATTAGATCATATCAAATGTGTACAAATCTGAAACACCCTGATGAATCTCAGTTTGAATGTAAATGCTCATTTACTCAGGCCATTGATGAACTCTCTGAAGTTTATGAGTGCGTCTGCGTTGTGGTCCAGCAGACGGAAGAACCGCAGGGCCAGATCATCAGTGTGTGTGCCGCTGGCCCAGGAAAAGAGCAGAGCGAACAGCCCCTTGAACTGCTCCAGGTCCATGCGGTACTGTTCAAGGTAAGGCAGGCTCGGGTCATGACGGCTCATGGGGTTACTGGTGCTGCCCCAGTAACAGCTGGTCAGATGCTCAGCCTGATGGAAAAAAAATAAATGGACAGTCCATGAAACTTTCAATTATAAAGCCTTGGGAGGAGAATGTGATTTGGATTACTGTACAGTGGGGTCCACTATGGGATATGCATCTATTTTTCAAAATTAATACTTTTTTCATTAGAAAGTACTGTATATTATGAGCAGAAAAATGTGAATGAAAAGTAGAAATATTAACATACATGTCTTTGTATTTCTCATTTGCCTGAGCTGCAGCTCACCTTAAAGAGTGAGTAGAGTTCCTCTAGTTCATCAATGCTGAAGGCCGTCTCTGTCACGATGGTGCGCACCTGGAAAAGAAGTTGTGAGACAAACATGAACGTTATATTCACTGTGTGGAAACAAATGGGAGAATCATACAATATTTATATATGCAGAGTGTATATCTACCACATTGCGTTTGGTGGTGTCTTCAATGGCCTGAATCACTCTCAGTCTCTGTTTGAAGCGCATCTGCTCAATCACATCTGCCCGAATGGAGCCAAACTTCTGCAAATCACAGAGAGACGATGAATATGTGCGTGTTAGAATGGTGTGCATGCTTGTAACATACATAAACAGTGAATATACCGCTATAACACACAAGATCTCAGATGACAAACCTCATATGAACTGCGGACGAGTTTAAAGATGTCCACCTCAGGATGAGGCTCTCCATTATCAGTGAGAAGAGAGTGGAGATGTGGGATTGGTGGAAGAGTGCTGTCCTTATTAGTCACACTGTCCAGATACCTACAGCACACACACACACACACACACACACACACACACACACACACACACACACACACACACAAGCACACACACAAGCACACACACTTAATTGTGTTATCAAAACTAAGAATTAATTTTCCTTCTAAACCTTTAAAAGACATTTTGCAAATGTGAACTGCTTGTCAACTGTTTATACAAATATTTAGCTATACTATACTGTATGTAGTACACATTATACATCGCAGTATGCTACATATACTCACTATGAAGAATACTACATATACTCCCGTTGCATTATACTACACTCACCGGCCACTTTATTAGGTACACCTGTACATCTACTTATTCATGCGATTATCTAATCAGCCAATTGTGTGACAGCAGTTTAATGTATAAAATCATGCATATACGGGTCAGGAGCTTCAGTTAATGTTCACATGAACCATCAGAATGGGGGAAAATTTTGATCTCAGTGATTTGGACCGTGGCATGATTGTTGGTGCCAGAAGGGCTGGTTTGAGTATTTCTGGGATTTTCACACAAAACAGTCTCTAGAATTTACTCCGAATGGTGCCAAAAACAAAAAACATCCAGTGAGTGGCAGTTGTGCGGAGAGGTCACGCAATATTAGGCAGGTGGTTTTAATGTTGTGGCTGATCGGTGTATATGTTGCGTATGATACTACATATAATCACTTTGCAGTATACTATACATACTATAATGAGTACTATATTCTTGAAATATAGTAAACTACACAATAACTCTATAGTATAATATGGTGTTTACTATAACTGTATATACTCACTATTGAGTAT
This sequence comes from Myxocyprinus asiaticus, assembly GCF_019703515.2. Lineage (NCBI taxonomy): Eukaryota > Metazoa > Chordata > Actinopteri > Cypriniformes > Catostomidae > Myxocyprinus > Myxocyprinus asiaticus. The sequence goes on from NC_059350.1 coordinate 3,881,230, forward strand.
GCTACACAGTCACTTTGCAGTATTCCACATACGTATAAAGACTTTACAATTAACTAAATACAGTCACTATGTAGTGTGCTGCAATATACTATATATAGTCACTATATACAGTAGTATGCAGCAAATAATATTTTTCCAGAACATATACTCACTGTGCAGTATACTAAATATAGTCAGTAGAATATGATTCTCGTACCTGCCCAGTATAGTCATGGCTTCTCCGTCATCTTTACAGCTCAGCAGTTGATGTATATTAGCGTCAAGCACAGACAAAGCGAGCTGGAAGATGACTTTAATGCCCTCGTAGAAGAAGCAGTCAACCACCACCACAGCGCTCTCGAAGGGCATGACGGACAGGAAGAGCGTGAGGAACCAGGACAGGGAGATGGTGGAGATGACGCCCAGCGCCTGCATGCAGTCATACAGCTGAGGCACGTGCACATTGGCCAGCTCTTCAAACACACCCTGATCCACCAGAGCACCTGACAAACAAACACAATACACACATATAACACTAAACAGTGATCACCTGATTACAGATCAATCTTGAGATTTTAACAATCGATATCAGGTATCAATGTTCAAACGAAGAGCATGAATAATCTGAAAATCAATATTTTCATTCAGCCCTTAATGAAGTATAATATATTACTGTTGAGCTCACCAACAACTCTGGTGTTGTAGTAGTCTGGCAGCATCCGCTCACATAACGCTACCAGCAGCCAAAAGGCCTCTTCCTCTTTAGCGTACAACAACAGTACCGAGGTCACTATGTTCATGGCCTGTGAAAAAGATGTGCATCAAGACCACAGAAGGTCTGCATTGCGTATGTGTCTAGAAAATTTGCGATCATACCTGGCAGTAGCCAATATTGGGGTTGCGAAAGGCGTAGGCAGTGAGGACTCTACGCAAAGCGGCAATGCCCATCTCATTTTGAAAGGCTGGATGTTCAGGCAAAGACCGGTGTAAGTCTCTCTCGATCTCCTCTGTGGCCAGATTATATTTCCCCATCGACTTCTCCACCAGATCCTCGTAATAACCATGATGAGTCGCCATCTCGTTAATCGCCCCTGTACAAACCAATATATACACTCAACAGCCAGCCAACCAACTAATGCTGTTTACATGTGAACCATTCGTCTGGCATTAAACATATCTATTACCCCCAATTAATTTAGGCTACATATGTAATCCTGTTACTTGCTACCCTTCCAAAAATAACACGCTCAAAAAATTAACACAATTAATAATTCCCCCGAACCAATAAGGAATATTCCTACCATCAGAGCAATTCAAGCTTAAAGTCCAACCTTAATGTTTTACAGCAGGAGGCAGTAAGCGCAACTCCATCTCTACATGTAACGCACAGCCCAAGTATTTCATTTTGATGTTGTTTATTGCAAGAAAATACAAATTCACATAAAACAAACATAAGAAAAAATTACAAACCTCATATAAACTAGAGAATAAAGCATGTAATATGATACACTAATGAGCCAAAACATTATGACCACCTGCCTAATGTGCTGTTGGTTCTTCGTGTGCCGCCAAAACAGCACAAACCCGCCGAGGCATGGACTCTGCAAGACCCAAGAAAGGTGTCCTGTGGTATCTGGCACCAAGACATTAGCAGCAGATCCTGTAAGTCCTGTAAGTTGCGAGGTGGAGCCACCATGGATTGGATTTGTTGGTCCATCACATCCTACAGATGCTCAATCGGATTGAGATCTGGGGAATTTGGAGGCCAGGGCAACACCTTGAACTCTTCATCATGTTCCGCAAATTATTCCACTGTCGTTAGGTACTCACCACTGCTGACCGGGAGCACCCCATAAGCCTTGCCGTTTCAGAGATGCTCTGACCCAGTCATCTGCCCATAACAATTTGGCCCTTGTCAAAGTCGCTCAGGTCTTTACTCCTACCCATTTCTCCTGCACTCAACATGTTGACTACGAGAACTGATTGTTCGCTTACCATCTAATCTACCCAGACAATGACATATAGGCTTGTTAGGAGATGATCAACGTTATTCGCTTTACCTGCGAGTGGTCATAATGTTTTGGCTCATCAGTGTATATGCTCATATACTATGTAGTAGGGATGTAACGGTTTCAAGGTTTCACAATATACCTCGGTTTTAAAACGGACGGTTATCATACCGTTGAAATCTTCTCATTGACGGTATTGCATGAAGATAAAGACAAATCAGTTTAATTAAGACAGAATCTGCAACATTTACACAGCATCATATAAACTTGGCTAGATAAAATAAATCTTTAAATTGCGCCTTCCTCATGTTGCAATTGACTGTCACTCAATTTTAAAGGTGACACGCAGGTGTCGCGAGCGCTGTGCATCACGAGCACAAAAGTCCAGCATGAGCGGAGCGCAATATATTTTCAGTAGGTATTGTAGAATTGAACTAAATCACAAATGCAACAAATTACTGAATGCATGCAAATGCATATTTTAAGTGTTAACCTGGGCAATAATCATTACAAATGATTACAATTCAATTTTATATCATAAAATAACAATAACAAAATATTTTTAGTTATAATCATCTGACTACTGTACATGTTGCCATGTTTACCGGTTTGTGATTTTTTTTCTTTTTCTTTTTTTACCTTGTCGGATTAAGAGAGTGTCCTGATGTTCAAGATCAAAAGTTAAAGGATTAAAGTTGAAGAAATCCAAAATAAAGTTCAAGAATTGGTTATAACTGAAATATTTATCTGTGTGTTTATCAGAAATAGCCTATTTAATAACCAAATATTGAACTGCTTTTAATATTATCAATGCACCTAAATACGATGAAACCGTAATACCGTGGTCATTTTTGTGACGGTTATCATACCGTGACAATGTCATACCGTTACACCCCTACCAGGTAGTTTGACGATCAATATTTTCTGAAGATTAAGCACCTTTTACTGATACGTTGTTTAAAACATTATCTTTTATAAGACAAACATTTATAAGGTCTGCGCCAAGTTATATATAGTAAACCTTGAAGAGTGCGCTGATTTAAAACAAATAGATTATTAACAAAATAAATTGCAATCTACCCAGTTAGATTGTATATTCCTAAGAAAACATGAGCCTTTAAAGTCCAACATCAAAAAAAGTATAACTTTTACATTGTAATAAATAAAAAAAAGTGTTAATTATGATTTATCATGGACTTTAAAGCCTCACGTTTTTCTGTAACTTGGTGTATGGATTTTATTTGGTCTTTGAAGCACTATTTTAAACCCTATTTGAGGAACATGGCTGCTCTATTTCACCATGATGTCCTCCTAAACACCTTCCCTGGTTTTCCAGAGAACAAGATCTGAACATTGCTGAACCTGTATCTGGGAGATTCTGGACTACTTCTTAAAGAATGCAATATCCCAATACACAGTTCATGACTGGTATGGCAGCATTCCAAGAAGTAATTAAATTGTTTTGGAGGCAAAGGGTGAGTCTTCTCCTCATAAGGACTTTCATTATGGTTGGGAACCGAGAACCACTTCTTACTGAGAAATTGTTTTAGAATAGTTTTTATGTGGGGTTGCAGTTTGAATTGAAAGTAATAAGTACTGGCTATGTCTTAACGCTTTAATGCATGCAATCTAAAAAGTTTAATGCTATAATTTTTCTTAATCGAGTTTAATGCATTTACCGTTAATACAGCATAAACACTTGTTGGAAGGGCGGAACCTCTGCGATGTGTCCACCCGCAGTCATTACACTGACGAACACACCACAAACACACACACTTCCCTCTCAGTGATAAAGTGACTGGGAAAAGAGCTCAACGCTATTTGTTGTACAGAACAAGCATAGATAGAACTTGTGGCAGAAATCAAGTATTTTTCAGCCTAAGTAAGGCGCATTTTAATTATCACAGAAGCAAGACATGTCTTAACTATCACCAAAGCGCTTTTCATGTGGAGTTCAAATGCCCTGACACGAATCGTGAATGCAGCTTCACAACTGCTGTAACAAAGCGGATAGCCACAGCCTGCCGGCTGATTAATACTGAAGAGGATGAGAGTTTAAGAGATTTAATGCCCATTGCAATGAATACTGAGGAATACGTTTAACGTTACTTGAATTGGTGCTATTTTAGTGCATTTCTATCTTTATACTGTGGAAGGCTTTGTTTGGAAAATGTTAAGAAAGCATTAGATCATTACATATTGTTTTGTTTTCTTTCCTAAGAAGGAAATAAATTAATTTTGACAGGACAATAATTATATTTAGAGTCAAATTTCAGCACTTTCCAAATCTGCGATTAATCGCGATTAACTACAAATAATTATGCGATTAATCGCGATTACAAATTTTAATTGACTAACAGCACTAGAAATAATATAAATACAATTAATAGACAACACATATTTCTATTGCAATGTCCTAATATTGTTTACTCGGAGTCAAGTGTGTCAGTTTTGTGTGTGTACTGGCCAATAACGCAAAGCAGCTCACATTTAATAAACAGGAAATAATGTTGTAAAAGACAAACATGTACACTGGCGGCCAAAACTTTGGAATAATGTACAGATTTAGCTGTTTCGGAAGGAAATTGGTACTTTAATTAAACTGATCACAAAGTATAGTCAGGACATTACTGATGTAAAAAACAGCACCATCACTATTTGAAAAAAGTCAATTTTGATCAAATCTAGACAGCAGCCATCACTCCAACACCTTATCCTTGAGTAATCATGCTAAATTGATCATTTGCTACTAGAACATCACTTGACATTATATCAAACACAGCTGAAAGATATTTGGTTCATTAAATGAAGCTTAACATTGTCTTTGTGTTTGTTTTTGAGTTGCTACAGTATGCAATAGACTGGCATGTCTTAAGGTCAATATTAGGTCAAAAATGGCAAAAAAAGAAACGGCTTTCTCTAGAAACTCATCAGTCAATCATTGTTTTGAGGAATGAAGGCTATACAATGCTTGAAATTGCCAAAAAACTGAAGATTTCATACAAAGGTGAACACTACAGTCTTCAAAGATAAAGGACAACTGGCTCTAACAAGGACAGAAGAGATGTGGAAGACCAGATGTACAACTAAACAAGAGGATAAGTACATCAGAGTGTCTAGTTTGAGAAATAGACGCCTCACATGTCCTCAGCTGACAGCTTCATTGAATTCTACCCGCTCAACACCAGTTTCATGTACAACAGTAAAGAGAAGACTCAGGGGTGCAGGCCTTATGGGGAGAATTGCAAAGAAAAAGCCACTTTTGAAACAGAAAAACAAAAAGAAAAGGTTAGAGTGGGCAAAGAAACACAGACATTGGACAACAGATAATTGGAAAAGAGTGTTCTGGATCTTAACCCCATTGAGATTTTGTGGGATCAGTTAGACTGTAAGGTGCGTGAGAAGTGCCTGACAAGACAGCCACATCTATGGCAAGTGCTACAGGAAGTGTGGGGTGAAATGTCACCTGAGTATCTGGACAAACTGACAGCTAGAATAACAAGGATCTGCAAAGCTGTCATTGCTGCACGTGGAGGATTTTTTGATGAGAACTCTTTGAAGTAGTTTAAGAAGTTCAGAACATTTATTTCAAATTGTAATAGTAATTTTTCACATTGTTAATGTTCTGATTATACATTGTGATCAGTTGAATGCCACTTTGGTGAATAAAAGTACCAATTTCTTTCCATAAGAGCAAAATCTGATACATTATTCCAAACTTTTGGCCACCAGTGTATGTGCACTACACCACAAGGTAGCCACACAAGAAAAGTAGGTCAACAGGTGTGTGTTTTTCTGTGCATGTACTATAAAAGAGAGTGCAAAGAAACACATTTAACATGTCCAGGAAGTGCCAAATTATTTAAAGTGAAATTAAATTGAAATGAAACTATATTACTCTCCAGTTGATCAGTCTACTATTGTAACCCTCTGCAATAAGGAATATTAGGAACAAAAAATTGATGCGCCTTCTTCACGGTTTCGTGACAGGCAGAGAGTCAGAAAAGTATATGACCTTGTACATGACCTGTCACTAATATGCAAGGAAAAGAACAATTCTAACTATACCATTGTCATATGGACAAATATATATACACTGTATATATATATATATATATAATATAAAAAATTATGCAAAATAAAACATGGTCTATAAGAAATATTTATGGCCACTAAATGTGTTTTCTGTGTTAACATGCAACTCACCAGAAAACAGGAGCCAGAGTTCTCCTCTCATGTTCTCCGGGATGCCCTGCAGCACCAGGTCTTTGGTCTTCTCCGTACGGTACATACACACTCCCTGACCGTACTCGGCAAAGTGATTCTTCCACGCCTGCTCCTTCAGAAACTCTTTAGCCTAAAAACAAGCAGGTAAACAAAGAGTGTTACACTGCTATTCAACTTCAGAAGTGCCAAGTCAAGTCATTGTGATCAAATATTAAGTGCTGGAAGCCAGTAAACCATGAACTTAATTACCTTCCTTTTATCAAACTGCAAATGTGGTGCTATTAAATATGTGAAAGCTTTAGATTAGACAACCCCTTGGAGCAACATTTCATAAATATCCTCTTCCTCTGAACAAAAAAACACATGCGTCTTTGCAAAAAGCACACATATTTTCCCTATTATACACTTACGTTAAACTGAATGAACACAGCATGAGTGTTTTAAAGAAAATGACTTTGATTAGCAGACGTTCAGCTTATTTGTTCCAAGGCCAGCAAAGACAACAAACCATGCTGTGTTTTCTTCACTTCCTGTGTTCTATTCATGTGTGTCTGCTTGTAGTACACAAGTATCATCCCAAATGTAACACGCTTTTTTTATTACACGGCAGCATTCACTGTTTAACAGCTAAAGGGAAGTGACATTTAACATGCATGTTATGTGTTGCTGCTAGCTTTAGCACGTTAGCCAAGCTCAGTTCAACACTTGTATCTCAAATAACATACATACACACAGTGTGGGGTGATGGTAAAGCATTTAATTTACATTTGTAAGGTGCTGTCTTTACTAAAGTTTCACAAGTTGCTACATTCTCCATTATTTACAATTGTTTTGTCAAACCAGCAACGCAGCCTGGAAACTCTGCCCCTTCCACTATGTACGGCAAGCCGCGAGCCCGGAGTGCATGAAGTGTCCTACACTCCACGCTCCGTTTTGACGGTTGAAGAAGTAAATCCTCCGGGTACTCATAGTACACTTCTTTTTGTCGCATTTTCAGTGTTAACATACTTCTCGCATTACTTGCACTACAAAATGACGTAGAATAGTGCAGAAGTGTGTGGATTGGGATGCACCCTTTGAAATTTGATCATCCGCTCAGTGAAAACCGTAATTCCCATCAGTTAGAAAAGATATAATGACATGATTCAAAACATTCTGAGGGTCTGTGCCAAGTTTGGTGGATGTAGCATGGAAGGTCCAGGAGTCTGTAGAATAACAGTATGTTGGCTTTGTCAAATCAACATAATTAAACAATTAGGCGTCTTTTATCATATTGCTTTTGCTGCCATTTAAAAAAAAAAAAAACAATATGCCACTCAAGTGCTTTACAGTGATTTTACCATGGTTAAAGGGGGTTTTAGAACACTAAGAACACCCCTTACAAGTGGTCAAATCACTATAACGCACTGTCTCTTATGGTTTATTGTTTTATAATGTTGCAGAACACATTTCTGTCCTTGTATTCATGTTCATTTGTGTTTATATACAGGTGCATCTCAATAAATTAGAATGTCGTGGAAAAGTTCATTTATTTCAGTAATTCAACTCAAATTGTGAAACTCGTGTATTAAATAAATTCAATGCACACAGACTGAAGTAGTTTAAGTCTTTGGTTCTTTTAATTGTGATGATTTTGGCTCACATTTAACAAAAACCCACCAATTCACTATCTCAAAAAATTAGAATATGGTGACATGCCAATCAGCTAATCAACTCAAAACACCTGCAAAGGTTTCCTGAGCCTTCAAAATGGTCTCTCAGTTTGGTTCACTAGGCTACACAATCATGGGGAAGACTGCTGATCTGACAGTTGTCCAGAAGACAATCACTGACACCCTTCACAAGGAGGGTAAGCCACAAACATTCATTGCCAAAGAAGCTGGCTGTTCACAGAGTGCTGTATCCAAGCATGTAAACAGAAAGTTGAGTGGAAGGAAAAAGTGTGGAAGAAAAAGATGCACAACCAACCGAGAGAACCGCAGCCTTATGAGGATTGTCAAGCAAAATCGATTCAAGATTTTGGGTGAACTTCACAAGGAATGGACTGAGGCTGGGGTCAAGGCATCAACCACACACAGACATGTCAAGAAATTTGGCTACAGTTGTCGTATTCCTCTTGTTAAGCCACTCCTGAACCACAGACAACATCAGAGGCGTCTTACCTGGGCTAAGGAGAAGAAAAACTGGACTGTTGCCCAGTGGTCCAAAGTCCTCTTTTCAGATGAGAGCAAGTTTTGTATTTCATTTGGAAACCAAGGTCCTAGAGTCTGGAGGAAGGGTGGAGAAGCTCATAGCCCAAGTTGCTTGAAGTCCAGTGTTAAATTTCCACAGTCTGTGATGATTTGGGGTGCAATGTCATCTGCTGGTGTTGGTCCATTGTGTTTTTTGAAAACCAAAGTCACTGCACCCGATTACCAAGAAATTTTGGAGCACTTCATGCTTCCTTCTGCTGACCAGCTTTTTAAAGATGCTGATTTCATTTTCCAGCAGGATTTGGCACCTGCCCACACTGCCAAAAGCACCAAAAGTTGGTTAAATGACCATGGTGTTGGTGTGCTTGACTGGCCAGCAAACTCCCCAGACCTGAACCCCATAGAGAATCTATGGGGTATTGTCAAGAGGAAAATGAGAAACAAGAGACCAAAAAATGCAGATGAGCTGAAGGCCACTGTCAAAGAAACCTGGGCTTCCATACCACCTCAGCAGTGCCACAAACTGATCACCTCCATGCCACACCGAATTGAGGCAGTAATTAAAGCAAAAGGAGCCCCTACCAAGTATTGAGTACATATACAGTAAATGAACATACTTTCCAGAAGGCCAACAATTCACTAAAAAGTTTTTTTTATTGGTCTTATGATGTATTCTAATTTTTTGAGATAGTGAATTGGTGGGTTTTTGTTAAATGTGAGCAAAATCATCACAATTAAAAGAACCAAAGACTTAAACTACTTCAGTCTGTGTGCACTGAATTTATTTAATACACGAGTTTCACAATTTGTGTTGAATTACTGAAATAAATGAACTTTTCCATGACATTCTAATTTATTGAGATGCACCTGTATATATAGGGAAAAACAATACACATCTCATATAAAATGTTGTCAATGATACCATGACGGTATGTCAACAAGCTTGACGGTGTTTGTGTATGTGTACCAGTTTGGGGTTGAATTCCTCTGGGGATCGGCGGCGGTACATGGTCATCAGTGCTTGTGTTGCCGTGGGAACGCTGTTATCATTGAGATTAAACTGTCTCTCACTCTCTCCCTCTGAGCCAACGGCACTACACTGAGGACTACAGGACAAAATACTGCCCTGCTGCGAGTACACCTACAAATACAGTATAGTATAGTATAGTATAGTACAATATAGTAGTAAAAATACACATAAGTACCTATATACTATCAAACGAACAAACAAACGCAGAGCACTGTGCTCACCTCATCGTCTGAGCTGCTGAGGCTGCCTGTGATTTCCCACTCACAGTAGATTTTGGAAGTGGTCTGCTGAAGGAAGTCAGAGATCCGCTGCACCAGGAAGTCCCGGTCTTTGAGATTGGCAAAGAGGAAAGTCATTTTGTTTTTGGTGCTGATTGACAAGGGGCTGGGAAGAACGTTGGAGCTATCAGCTTTCTCAACGATGGTCACCTAATGCAGAGAGAGAGAGGCATAGGGAGGTATATATTTCAAACAGCATTCAAAACCCATTTTACTTCAGTAATGTGGCATAAACTAAAATTATTTATCACAATAACAACAACTAAAAAACACTCAACTTGGTTTTAATTCAGCCTTACCATAATGCAAAATTTCACATTACGCCACATTTCAGTCTGATATGTTACTGACCAGTATTATTATTATTATTATTACTTCCCAAAGCAATGCACCCAAGAAAATAATACATGGCCAGTTTGTTTTCTAATATCTAACATCATTTGAACAGAATTTTAGTAAGGGTGATGTTTAGTTTAAAAACCGTTTATTTTAGCGCATGACACAGTGTTGTAGCTGTTTTCCTTGTCAGTGGTGGTTAGAATGTCAGGCTGTTTTTTTTTTGTTTTTTGTTTTTTCAATTTGGCATGCCCAATTCCCAATGCGCTCTAAGTCCTCATGGTGGCGTAGTGACTCACCTCAATCTGGGTGGCGGAGGACGAATCTCAGTTGCCACCGCATCTGAGACCGTCAATCCGCGCATCTTATCACGTGGCTTGTTGAGCGCGTTACTGCGGAGACATAGTGCATGTGGAGGCTTAATGCTATTCTTGCAGCATCCACGCACAACTCACCACACACCCCATCGAGAGCGAACCACATTATAGTGACCATGAGGAGGTTAACCCAACGTGACTCTGCCCACCCTAGCAACTGGCCAATTGGTTGCTTAGGAAGCCTGGCTGGAGTCACTCAGCACACCCTGGATTCGAACTCGTGACTCCAGGGGTGGTAGTCAGCGTCTTTACTCGCTGAGCTACCCAGACCCGAGAACATCAGGCTGTTTAGCTGTTTGAGATGTTTAACTTCATTGCGCTTAAAGGTAAAAACAAATGGCTCAAATTTAAATGGGTCACCTCTCGAAGAGGGATAATCAGACTGCAGATGGTCTCCTCTTTACTGGTGAAGCAGATGTAATTGGTGGAGACAAACATCTGTCCGTGAATGTGCATCTTGTTGAAGGGGGTCCACAGTGTGCAGTCTGTGTGGCCATCCAGTTTCTCGTCTTTGGGCAGACGGAACAGTGCCCGGTATCGCTCGCTTTTAGCCCGGGCATCCAAGTCCCTGAAGATGATATATGGAAAAGAAAAATAAATGCTGAAAAAGGGCCCTTGTATGTCAAAATACACAAGTTAACCAGATTCAAAGAGTTCGGAAGGAAAACAATGTCTTCAAACTAAAAAAATTAACACTGCCCTCTTTCCAGTGGCATTTTCAATAAACATTTATTTTGTCAAGAAATCGGACTTATTGTTTTTTTTTAAATTATTTTAATAAGGGCTGGCGATTTAACGCATTAATTTCGTGCAATTAATTATATGAAAAATAATGCTTTAACAAATTAACGCAATTAATAATGCCCCCAACCTGTACTTAAATTCCGTAATAAGGAATGTTCCTACCATCAGAGCAATTAAAGCTTGATGTACCACCTTGATGCAGTAGGGGGCAGTCAGCCCGCCAGCTGTTCAGGTAACACGCCTCGTCAAACCAACGAACAGGCAGCATACAGCCTTCCACAGACACGCTTTTGCGCTCGAAGACAGCTGGACGGAGCACAACAGAATGCAGGGATTTCGAGACGCGTTGTTAAAAGTTTCAAAATACGTTTAACTTGACATATCTGCGCTGAAAACTAGTGAGACTCGACGCAAACAAAGTTAAACGTTTCAAAAGCGTTTGTCTGACGCATGAGTAAATAGACCAACCATTAAACAAAGAGCAGTGTGAAGTAGGTCACTAATAGTGTTTTGTTAAATGATATGTAAATAAACAATATTTTGACTTGAAAGCCACTTTTTGAATTGTCTGAATGCTTGTCTGTTGCCACACTATATATATGTATATGATGTAATGTATTTGAATTATAATATTTATTATAAATAATATTTGTAATTATTTTAATTATTATACTCTAAATTACCTTTATTTTGGGAGCCTTTCTCAGTAAATATTAATATTCGATTAATTGTGATGAATTAGATTAATCAGCAAATCATGCAATTAATTCGATTTAAAATTTTAATTAATTTACAGCCCTAATTTTAACACATTTTATACATAGTTCCATGCATTTCTGCACTCTTTAAAGGAATAGTTCACCCAAAATTTAAATTATGTCATCATTTGTACACCCTCAACTCTGTAGTTTGTTCTTTCATGAAACACAAAATAAGATGTTATGCAAAATGTCCAAGCTGCTCATTTACATACAATGAAAGTGGTTGGTCATTGTTTTCAAACTCCAAAAACACCATAAAAATACAATAAAAGTAGTAAATTGTTCTCACTATATTCTAAGGTTTGACATAATTGATTCCTGGCAAGTTTGAAAATGTGACAGTAAATGAGATGAGAGCTACAGCAGAAGGGAATATTATCTATGAAGAACGTCTTTAATTTCATTATATTCCTCGTACAAAGTTATCGTATGGTTTCAGAAGACTTGGAAAATAGCATAGAAGTTATATGGTGCTTTTTTTTGTCCTTCAATAGAACTTGGCAGTATATATTACAAGGCATGTCATACATTATCAATATATCGATTATGGATCGGCACGTTATTTTATATATATATATATATATATATATATATATATATATATATATATATATATATATTTGAGGCATTGATCTATCAACATTAGCCAACATTTAAATTAGAAGCCTAATTTGTGTGCTTTCCAATTCACTCATTTCAGCTGAATATCTGGCGTAATAGCGTTGGGAGACCACAAGGGGGTGATATAACATTTACTGAAGCAGGTTGCAAGGCACAGGTATCACAACACAGGACGGGTATTTTAGAGCTCCTTGCACAGGACACATACACACAAAAGTTACAAAGGTTTTTCTACTTCTTCAAGAATGAAAGTGACGTTGATGAGTTTGCAGAGGTAGACAACTATATATTACCATCCGCTTTTCTTGAAAACTGGTTTTGGAACAATATGAGGGTGAATAAATGATGACAGAATTTTCATTTTCAACTATACTATTACTTTGAACTTTTTTGCAGGTGTTACAAAAAGGCTATTATGCACCACAACAGTATGAATCTCAGTTTAGTTCATGTCCTTCTAACATCGGGTTTACGATCTTCAGTTTCTCTTGCTGTCACTGTTCTGTATTGTTTCAGCATGATCAGCTTTATTGACCTTTTAAGGGCTGACACTTTCTTGGGTGATTTCTTCTTGAGTTTGGGCAGAGAGCGGTCCTGCTCAAAGCCCTTGTTGTCCAGCAGTTGTCTCATGGCGATGTTGGCGAGCTGCTCCATTAACTTGAATGTCTCATTGATGTTCAAAAAGACAGAGAACATGTGCTCGCTGCAACGTGTGCTGACACGCACCATGTCCGGCAGCAGTAGCGTGGCGTTCTTCTCCAGCTGTGTGATGTCAGCCCAGCGGATCACTAGCTTAGCTGAAACACACATTCATATGAATTTAAATCTGGACTAATAAGATTTCTACTGAGCATGACACAGCAAATTATAAACCCAGCAACCAACAAAACGTCTTGTCGCACGACTCCGTTAACCGTTGTGGCTAGTTAAAACTCAAGATTTCCTTGGAAGATATGGAATTTATCTCTGTTTGATGCTATATTGTGGTGTGCCAAGATAAAAGGACATAGTGTCAACCTATTTATAACATTCCTGCAGACAGTATTTCACATCATATTGTTGTGCTGTAGTGCTCACCCTCTTTTCCGAGCAGGTATGAGTAAAAGCACAGGTGATTGATGCTGAGGTACAGCCAGCCCTGCCGTGGCACCTTCCCCTTCCAGTAGCTGCAGGAGTAATAATTCACCAGCTTCTCCTCCTCTGGCATGCCGAAGAGTTTACGGAACTTAGCAATGGCCTCCTTGAACTTATCAGTGTCGTCATCTTCTTTGATATCATGGCTTTTGTTATATTCAGCTATAATGCCCTGCACAGACAGACAGAGGCAGATTATTTCTCAGTTTCCATGTTACCATAGTTACTCCATTCTGCATTTGTTTGACAGTATCATTTTACTTATAGTGCATTCAATACCAAAAACTACTGATAAAAATAGTAACATGGTATAACCATATGATACCATCACTGTACCATAAACGGCATGAAGACAAAAGTTCTAAAAATCTGAAGTTGTAATGTCTAACCTGGATTTTTCCCTTGACGAACGTGGTGATGTCATTTTCATTCTCAAAAATGGAGAGCGTTTGCAGAAGGTTCTGCTCAAGCCACTCCCAGTTCTCAGTGATCTCCTTACGAGAGCTCCCTATTACAAACACATAAACACACAAAGATATTTTGCCATCTAAGGTTTTCAGTCGTCAAATGTAACAAAATCCACGGATTTAGGAAAGTGAATTTGACTTCATTTTAAATGATTAGTTCACCCAAAAATGAAAATTCAGTCATTGTTTACAAAGGGAGAAATTGTGAATAAATGTTGTGCTCAGTGATGTCATACAATGGCAGTTTATGGTGACCACCTCTTCAAGTTTCAAAAGAATGCAAAAGTACAAATCAGAAGTCTAATAAATGATTTCATGAGACTCATGATTGTTATGAAAGTATACGATAAGGTTTGGTGAGAAACAATCCGAAATCTAATGTATTATATAGTGAAATTGTGGACCGACCTTTGATCTCCTGTGTGCGTTCATGATAGGTCACGAGAGCAACAGTTCACACAGCCCCTTCGAGACGTTGGAGCTTTCAAGCGAAAAACTTGTTTATCTAAAAACAGGTCCAACACAGCGATAGTGACAAGAGAACACAACACAGCTGCACACAAAACAGAGAACAGAACTTACTAAACATGTCTGAAGAGTTTGCAGTCGAAGAATTGATGCATTTCTATGCCCAGCCTTATTTTTTTTGTACCGGTACTCGGAAATCAAGTAGAAGCATAGAGGAGGCTACAGGCAGACACAGTCACACAGTGTCCTAATCTGACGACAAACGACATGCAATAAAAGGTATATTTTCTATGATAATCAGAGTTTTTGCCCTAACCAGCCTTGACCAATGACGAGACATTCTGGCACCGGTCCAAAAACTCTCATAACAGTATATTAAAGCCAGCATCTCATGAGCCTGAACTGATTTTGGTCAAGAATGTCACACCTATGAATATTTTTGCAGGGCTCTCACTCTCTTCAGGTCTGTCAAAAATACTCACCGGTTCAGAATGGAGAAGAAGTGTCAGACATTCCCACCTACTCCATCTCTCTGTTTGACTGAGTACTCCTGTTCAAAATAATAAGATTGGGCATAGAAATGCATCTATTCTTCGACTACATACTCTTCAGACATGTTTAGTAAGTTCTGTTCTCTTGTGAAGCTTGAAGAGGTGGTCACCATAAACTGCCATTGTATGACATCACTGAGCACACATGTTCTTTCTTCACAAATTCTTCCTTTGTGTTAAGAAAAAGAAAGAAAGTCATATAAGGTTATAACAACACAGGGGTGAGTAAACAATGACTGAATTTTCATTTTTGGGTGAACTAACCCTTTAAGTCTTTTCCCCCAAACTTCTCCATTTGCTTCCAGATTTATACAGCAGATGGATTTGAGAATATATTTTAAATAACTGTATTAACACAGCTCTCCTCCGGCAAAAAAAATTAAATACATTATTGGCAAGTCTGGGACAAGATTAAGCATCCTAAAGATAAAAGACTCTGCAATTAGCTAATGACTGAAACACACAATCATTAAAAAAAAAAAAAAAAACCCGACCCACTAAACAGAACTCAGCAAAACATATAAATGTGGTTATCTGGCACAAATCAGATCTTTTTAAATATATGTAAACAGTGAAAACACTTGAGATCGGATTATTTGGCATCCGATTTGGGCCACTTTTCAATGTGGTTCTCGATCTGATACATATCCCATATCTGATCATGTGGAGTACATCTAAAAAAATGCATCCGACTGTCCACTTAATTCCAGATTTTGTTGTCATTGTTACGTAATAGAGCTCAGGTAAATTTAATGAATGCATAGCAATCCCTATGTGTAAATCATTGAGGGAGTGTGTAAGTGAGTGATAACACAGTCAGTTATGTTTAAAGCAGAGATTGTCCGATAGTAGATTTTGCCAGTACCAATAACTAAGGTGGTGGAAAAGGCTGATAACCAATAGTTAAAAAAAAAACCAAATTCTTAGTGTTTCCTTACATAACAGGCACAGAGGCTACAAGAGTCCAAAATAAAGAAAAACCCAGATGCAGTTTATTGTTCAACCAAAATCCCAATAACACCCAGAAAAATGTAAGATTTGGTAAAAATGTGGGACTTTTAACTATAAACAAGCCTGAAACACACCGGGGACTCTTATTTTGAATAAACGGAGACTTGGTCCCGTTACAATACTCTATATTTAGGTATTTACCAAATTAAGCTTTTTATTGTCTGTATAGTCACCAGACGAAGGGTTTTGTATATACATATATTTCATCAGATGAGGTTTAATGAGGAATAAGGTTTATTATTATTATTATTCACAAGATATGAAGACACAATGTACTGTATGTGCTGATGGGTCACATTTCTATATAGTCAAATTTTTCTTTGCATGCCCTTGCTTCAATTTAAAACACTCGATTATCTAATTAAAATAAAAAAATATGCATTGAAGGGAGTATAAAAATATAGATGAATATTGTCAATGATGAAAGGTATAAATACAGCAAATCCCCACTAAACTATTTTTATTTCACCTCTAGACGGCGTTGTTATACTGTAAAACCAAAATCCTCCAATGCCGACCACAGAGGAACACGGCGGAATAAAAAAAAAAAACAACTGCAACTATAGTTCCAAAATAAAAAATAAAAAAATATATATCAGCACCGATTAATCGGTAAAACCGATATATCGGTCTACCTCTAGTTTAAAGTCAAGTGAATAGACAAAAAAAAATAAAAAAATCAGATACATGTCAAACTATTGGATCTGTTACTAAAACAAGAGTCGTGCTAAAGCTTTTTAGGAGAAAATATGCACACCATCTTAGCTCAAGCAAACAGGTCTCTTTTTTGTTGCTTGCCTTTAATACAGTGATTTACCAAACGGCCTACAGCTAGTAAAATCGTGAAATCTGAAGCCCATTCACAGTTACTCCTTAACTAGATTAGCTCAGAAACACAGCACTCTCGGCTCCTCTGGGATTCAAGCACTGTCTATCATCCACCCTCTTGCTTTTAACTTCAAACATAATGATCTAGGCTTCAAAAGCAATACAAACGTGTCAACCAATAGAGATTGTTGTCTACCGTTTATACAGCGATAGATATATCATTGCTTTAAGTGGTGCTTTAAGTTATTTACACGTGAAAGCAATGAAGAAGCATTAAGTATTGTGAGAATACATAATGGGGCGTGTCCCAAACAAGTCGAGGACTTGCTATTAAAGGGTTTAACGGGAAGCAGAGTTTAGCTAGTTATGGTTCCCAAGCAACCTCGCAAATTGACACATTTACGTTTAATAAAATATAAAATGCGGTACCAGTTGCACATTTATTGGCTATTTCATCAATGACAGGTGTGTCAAAAAGTTAGTCATTTTGTCCACTGGTTATAATATATTTTAGGGGTAGGATTCAGCAGGGACCTGTTTATACGATATATTAGCAAAGTCCGAGTCACAATACGATCATATTGGGATTCTGTAGTGTATAGGGCTGAGTATTACCTGGCACCTCAAGATACAATACGTATTGCAATACACACATCACGATTTGATATATTGCGATACATTACAATATCATAATTTGATTCAATTCTGAATCAATTCCAATTCATTTCAGCTATATACTGATGTCTGATATAGAGCATGTAGCTGGAAACATCATGTTTTTGTTGGTGAGCTCATTAAATACATTTTGGAAGTAACAGTGAGTCAACTTTATTGTGTGTTTACATGATATGTATACATAAATAGTGTAATATAAATATCGATACATGGATCTCAAGTATCGATACAATATCATGAGAAAAAGTATCGCGATATATCGATATTTGATTGTATCGACACAGCCCTAATAGTGTAGTGGTTGTGCATAGCTATTCAAAACAGTCATATATTGCGATCTTTTACGCACTTGTTTCAAGGTATGCACTGATATAAAAAAAAAATCCCGATACCAATTCCAATTTTAACAAAAACTATAAGCCTACAATGATACCAATACTTTGCAACTTACTTTATTTTGTCATCAGATCACTGTTTTCCTTAGGAATGCTTAAAAAATATACACAGTACTTTGCACGATTATTTTTATTAACCTGTCCTGAGTTTGGATTTTTAATTTTGGTTGAATAGAAATCATGTTATCTAATTCCTTTTAGTGGAAAAAGATCATGTAACATTACATTTTAAATAATTGTAATCAGATTACAGTTACCAACTTCAATTAAGGTAATTATTTTTAAGTACATTACTTGGGTTGCACCCTTACAAAAATCGAGAGTTCATGACAAATTTGCCGCGAATTCGCCATTGATCATTTTCACATGCAAATGAGCTTTGTGGCCAACTTGCGGCAAATTGCACTGCACACAAATAACTAATATTGGCATTATATTCATGCTGTTAGCCAGAGGGGAACTGGCTCCCACAGTGAGCCTGGTTTCTCCCAATGTTATTTTTCTCCATTAACCAACATCATATGGAGTTTTGTGTTCCTTGCCACAGTCGCCTTCAGCTTGCTTACTGGGGTTATAAATACAGTTATTATTTAATTATTTAATTTGTATACACAATTTACAATCATATTTAATCAAACTACACAATGATGTCTCTAAGATTTTATAGATATTACAGTTTCATTTTTTGTTAAAGCATGATTTTCCAAGGGCCTGGGTTGCTTAGTGATTACTGACGCTGACTATCA
Source organism: Myxocyprinus asiaticus (assembly GCF_019703515.2). Taxonomy (NCBI): domain Eukaryota; kingdom Metazoa; phylum Chordata; class Actinopteri; order Cypriniformes; family Catostomidae; genus Myxocyprinus; species Myxocyprinus asiaticus. The sequence continues at coordinate 3,900,059 of NC_059350.1, forward strand.
CGCCTGGAGTCGCGAGTTCGAATCCAGGGCGTGCTGAGTGACTCCAGCCAGGTCTCCTAAGCAACCAAATTGGCCTGGTTGCTAGGGAGGGTAGAGTCACATGGGGTAACCTCCTCGTGGTCGCGATTAGTGGTTCTCGCTCTCAATGCCGCGTGTGGTAAGTTGTGCGTGGATCGCGGAGAATAACATGAGCCTCCACATGCTGTGAGTCTCCGCGGTGTCATGCACAACAAGCCACGTGATAAGATGCGGAGGCAACTGAGACTTGTCCTCCGCCACCCGGATTGAGGTGAGTAACCACGCCACCACGAGGACCTACTAAGTAGTGGGAATTGGGCATTCCGAATTGTGAGAAAAGGGGATAAAAATAAATAAATAAATAATAATTAAAAAAAAAGCACGATTTTCTGTAAAGTTGCTTTGAAACAATGTGTGTTGTGAAAAGCGCTATACAAATAAAAATGACGACTTGTTTCTATGACAACTGAAGGGTGTAAAACAATGAAAAAGGAGGAAATATAGAAATAATTTTTAATTTGTTGAGTGGAAAAATAAAAGAGTTTCTGTGAAAAGCGTTTTATAAAGTAACTTAAAATTAATCAGAAATGCAATTACTTTTCAGAAGAAGTAATCAGTAAAGTAATCTGATTACAACTTTTAGAGAAATTAGCAATTTGTTGCGGGTTCCTTTTTTTTATTTTTTTAATTTAACAGCATATTACACTTTGCTCTAAATGTCTGCCAATCTCTATTTTCTCAAATCTATTCAAATGAAATATTTAAAGGTAAACTACAGAGGATTTCTTGTTTAATTTTATTGTTAGAAATGAACAAAATATTAATTTTGAGCCAGTTCATGAAAAATGGGGTTTAAAACACGGCAAGCCTACAGTAGTGATTTCACTGGAAATTTCAGGCTTCTGTCATTTCATTCTTGTCTTTATATCATGTTCGCAGACAAAGAAAATAATGTACAGCTACTATGCCGCACAAATATAATACTTCAGAAATACATTTGTTTTTTCAGGTATACATAAAAAAAACTTTCAAGTAACTTAAGCAATTTTATGTTTCAACAACAGATGTCCACAGACAGCCAAGAATTCTGTGATGTACCTATAACTAAAGATCAATTCTTTGCATGAAAATACTGATACAGTATTATGAGGTAAAATACTTCGCAATAACGATTGTTTCGCCCACCCAAAGTGTTCATACAACTGCAGAAGCCTACTGACCAACACCAAACATCTGCATAACTCAAACCCCAGACATAGTCTCTTAAGTGCTCCAAATTGCACATTAACCCTCGAGTAACTGCAGCAAATGCAGTCTCTTTGTAGACCTGCACAAATATAGATTCCCAACAACTGTTCGGTTTTGTTGAAGAATTGATTCTAAAGCAGAAACAGCATTGTTTGGAAAGGTCTGAACTGAACTTTAAAAGCTAACACATTGCACATTGATTTTTGACTTGAGATTCCACTTTCGAGGAAGTAGAGCGTGAAGTAATGCTCAGGCCACCAGGGAGAAGGCGGGATGTGAGGGAAGATTCCAATATTGGCGGCAGTGGGGGGTGTGAAGGCAGTATGTTACCGTGGGCAATGGTCCAGTAAATCAGTGAATCAGGAGTCTGGTAGAGGATCCGGTACGGGGCCACACGAGCGCTGGAGTCCAACACAACATCAAGGGTTCCAACCAGCAGACCTGTGGGAAAAAAATAAATAATATGCTCAGGATTATGATCTGGAAGTGTTAAAATAGGCTAAACCAGCATTACATTTAGACCCACACAGACACAAAACTAAATTATTTTAGAGGATACACTAAACTGGCCAGTACCAATATGTATAGAAAGAGAGAGTAGGATGGCTGATTGCTTTAGTAAAATGAACTACTCGTAAAAAAGTAAGCATGGTTATGGGTAGATGCTGAAAATCTCAGAATTGCCAAATAAATCAGCCTGGCCCATATAGCATTCTATTATGGATATGCCAGCATGCAATATGCGGCGACAGAATTTGGCAGAAAGCACCACATATTTCCTCAAAATCTGAACGAGAGTCATTCGCTTGCTCCTTGCATGTTCGTTTATTAAAGATTCTGTCTAATTTGAAATGTTTTCAGCTAAAATTTAGCAGATATCCCCTCAAACTCAATGTGAAAATGTCAAAAAGTACAAAGATCCCATGTGAGCCTACTTATGACCAAGGACGTTCAAGAGATTACCAAACAAGAGCATCATGACTAAGATATTGAAACATGAGTAAATCTGTGCATTTTTATTATTACACAGTTCCCTATAACTGCTTTCCTCATAGGAAACACTAAATTGAGTCTGAATCACAATGAGAGAAAATATACAAATATTAATAATTTTGTGTTTGCTATATATATATACACACAGTATATCATTTTTTTTTACTGTTGAAAGATAAACATAAAAGGTGATGATGGAAGCCAAAATATTAAATGCTATGGATGAATATTTACAGAATAATCCATTATTTTGTAGAGAGAGGCCAAAATTACCATTTTTGCCTATGATTTTGGAGCAAAACTACAGGTAAAAAAAAAACAACAACAACCTTAGAAAGGTGGCAGTGTCCTTACTTTATTTGTACACAGAGATGGGTAGGTCTATTACTAAAATCAATTGATTTCAGCACCCCTTGTTGCATTATATGCATTATATGTGAGTCCAAACAAGGGAAAAAACACTCTTCTATGTTGTTTTTCCAATGTTTGAGTGCCTATAACTACTGAAGTATTGAATATATTGTAATATCCTCTTAGATTCTGGTTAAAACCAAACTTTCCTTTTTGTATTTTAATTTTTAAGGCCCTATATGGTTAAATCCCAAAGATACGGGGCTCTCAATGTGGCTCCATTCGTAAACAGTTCAATTTTACCCATTTTCCATGGTAGAAAACCAAATGTGGCTCAATATTATACTACTACAGTAAAAGTAATTACAAAATCTAAAATTTAGCAAAGGAACTTTCTTGACATGGAATAACTCCATGAACTCAAATGAGTGTTGTGGCTTTTAGTCCATGCCTCTTAGCTTTGAGGTCATCCACATGCTAGTGAACTTTCAGCAAGTTATATGCATTTAAAAATGACAAGTCTTTGCTTTCTAAGAAAACGATTTATGACATAATTTTGTCTGCATGGGCGTATTTACATTCCACTCAAAATTCACTCTAGGATAAGAAATATCCCGCTTGATAATACCACCTGCAACCAACTAGCAAAAGCAAGCAGAAAATTATTATTCACATCGATAACATAAATTAAACCCTTAAAGCCCTTCAATATGTTCCACCCCAACTTCCAGTTTCAACAGGAAATATGTCACTCAAGAAATAAAACTGGGCTCGACAAGCCATTTCATGGGGTCTTTAACTAGCTTTTGGCTTTTAGCACTGGCTAAAAAAACCTCCATTACCGGCTTTTTAAAATAAACTGCTCAGCCCTAATTGAATGTAGATTGGGCATGTCCACGAAAAAAATTACACCACAGACACGACCAGAGCCTGTTAAACACCCTGAGCAAGTCTGCAACAGGTTGTTTGCGACTTTGAAGATTTTACCTGAGGTACATTAACATTGCTGCAGGGTGAAGTTGCGACAGCGCTAGCATCAGAGCCTCTGACACGCCACATGAAGACTCCTGATTAACCTCCCGATCAAAGCATGAGTATCTGACTCTGGTATCATGCTCCCATTACCTCCAGATCTACTCCACTGATTCTCTCAACAGTCTGAAAAGTTGGTTTTGTCCAAATCTACAACATGGTATCACATTTAAACAGCATTATGGTGGGATGCATCATGGGTTGGATTCCATTGTCATGATAAATAAATCGCTTCGTGTCTGCTGGCATAGCTACAGTACTATAAACTGGACAATGAAAATGCGCTTTTATTTTTGAACTCTCGAAAAATCGAGATTTTGACTATTGTTCTTATGTGAATAAATATCGGTACATTTCTAGCTTCAACAGAATTTGTACTTCAGACCTTTGTTTAATGGACAAACATTTTTTTTTTTTTTTGATTATGTCTTCATATCATGTGACCCACATTTGTTTTTCAACCACTGAAAATGGGTAAAATTGAACAATTTACAAATGGAGCCAGATTGAGAGCCCAATATCTCTGGGAATTAACCATTTAGGGTCTTAAAAATGTAATTACAAACACAAAAGTTTGTTTTTAACCTGAATCTAAGAGGATATTACAATACACAGTATACTTCTGGACTTACAGGCACTCCAACTTTGAAAAACAACAACAACAAAAAAGTGTCCCATTTGTGGACTCATTTGCATATAATGCAAAAAGGGGTGCTGAAGTCAACTGATTTTAGTAATAGACCTACCAATCTCTGCGTAAAAATAAAATAATGATGCTGCCACCTTTCTAAGGTTATATTTCGACCTGTTGTTTTACTCCAAATTCATATGCGAAAATGGTCAAATTGTCATTTTGACCCCCACTACAAAACAATGGATTTCTCAATAAATGATGATCCTTGGCATATAATATTTTGGCTTTCATCATCATTTGTTTTAAAACCATTCAAATAATAAAACAATTATTGAGTCAGGGAGCTCTAGTTGAGTTGACATGAAATGACCCTTTTGTACAACTTTAAAAAACGTAGAATTTAGAGTCGTATAGACTACTTTTATAAAACTTTTATGGGTTCTTGTTTGTCCTTTTTGGAGCGTAACAGCTGTGGTCATTCAATGGTCATTGTATGGATAAGAGCTGCGTTAGGATTCTTTCAAATCTACTGTTGTGCCATGGAAAAATAACAGCATACAGGTTAGGAATGATATGAGGGTGAGTAAATAATGACAGAATATTCATTTTTGGGTGATGAATAACTATCTCTAATAACTTCACGTGCAGTCATTTTTGAAGTCATTAGTTTTGCATTGTGACAACACAGATTTTCCCGAACATGAATGTGTGGCTGAGAATAGAGATCCTCTAAGACAACAGTGGCTTCCTCTTTCTGTGTGAGCACAACACCACCACCTTCAGATCACATGACTTTCTCTTCCTCCTTTCATACTGTATGCTCGGATGAGCCTCGGTTTCCTTGGTTGCGGAATCAAGAGAGCAGGGATTTGAGAATACAGTAAGCATCACATGATCTATTCAGTTACAGCGCTCTAGACTTACCACTTTGTTTACGAGTGCTCTTCCCCCCGAAATAACATTTTTAAGGGCACAGTCACAAATTAATAAAAATGTGGTAAAAGGGGCTCTTTGAAAAGTAAATATTGACAATAACTGGATTAGTATCAGCTGTTAAATATTATCACATTTGCCTTAAATTTCTTAATCAATAGTGACTTCAGATTGACTAGTCAGTGGGTTTTCTTGACCCCCATTGGACACATTTCTTAGGTAATGTTTCCTTGAGACACAATATTGTTTTAAAAAACAGCTAAGCCACATTCCACACTAATCCGGTTTCGTTTGAAAACACTGTTTTCTGTTTCCTAACGTCATCGTTTTCCAAAGTATGCTGTAATATTGGAGAGCGCTTTCTAAACAGTCCATTTTCAGTGTTGGAAAACTCTGTTATAGTGTGGAAGAGAGGCGTAAATGTAGAGAACATAATGTGTTTTCAAATGCAAATGTTTTAGTATGGACGTGGCCCTATACGGAGCACAATGGAATCGAACAGAATGCAGAGGTCTCAAGACATGTTGCAATATTTTTATATTGGCTGCTTAAAAAAGGAAGGAAGGCGCACGATGACCAAAGACGCAAATATGTATGGCTGTATTGCCGGTGCTTTAAAGGGGACGAATTTAAGTACAAGACTTTTCCTAGAGGGTTTAACAGCGTAAACTGTTCATAAGCTAAAGCACAGCATGCTGCCAGTAAGTACTGGGGCTTAAAATATTGAAAGTAAAATTATATAAAATGTAGGTTAACTAGTTGACATCACTAATCGACTGGTCAGTTGTTGGACAACTAGTCGACTATCGCGAACCGTTCCTAATAGTGACGTACCAAGTATATCCTGAATGAACAGAAACTGTAATCACAGAATCGTGATTTAAACCAAATCGAAATTTAACCAAATCTCCCTAATGCAACCTGAATGCATATTCTTTCCAATACAAACTTGAATCTGTGACTTTAAGATCCTCTATTGGTAATATATACTGGTTTTGCTAGACGAATTCGCAGGTCACCAAACTTGAACTTTTGTACTAGGTGAAAGATGAAAGTTTTGCACATATGCTTGCGTTTATACGCATTTGGGTGGAACACAAAGTCTGCTGTGACTGCACATTTATCCTAAATGAAGTTGAACACAACTCAATCTGATTCTGATTTCTTGTTAGGGTGCATGGACGAGGAGTTGTGGGAGGAACATTTCATTGTTGTCTTTCTTAATTCTAAATATAGAATGTAGCCTGCTCTCAACTGAATTCATCTTTGCTCAGACAAAAGCAGCCTCTTTCCTGCACATGGGCAAAATCAATATTCTTCTAAACAGCGTCAACCTGATACAACTGTATTGAATAGCAAAAAACACAAAGGAGCTGTTGATTTTACCCTTTTTCAGCACAAAAACAGCGTTTGCCTTTATTTGGATCCATGTTGAGCACTTGGCAATTGGGTAATGGACTAAATATGAAATAATCTGCTTTATTGTAGGTAAACATGCACAAACGTGTTTTTCTTTGGTGCTTTTGGTCAAACGCGGACTAGTCAAGACTCCTTTGGGTCGGTCTGCTGGGCCGTGCCAGCCTCATCGACTCTCACTGGCAACTGGCACACAGTGCACACATTTATGTAACCATGACATCATCTTTTCTAGCTAGTGCACGCTTTGTGTCTGTCTTTTGTCAGTGACACAAATATTGGCAGCATTTCAGCTCTTAAGAGTGTGTATCTCACTTATTTAGTGTCAGTTGAATCTTAACCATAAATAATTTATTTCCGTCCATCAAAGCTCAAACATGAAACAGCAGATATGTCAATCACTGATAAAGAAGATGAAAGTGAATTCCACACATATCTGCCCACCAATAAATTCAGGTCAGATCACCAGGTGAGGTACTTGTCAATACAATGCACTGCACAAAGCCACAAGTGATAGACCGATAAATCAGGCAATACATCAGCCAAAGTTTGGTCATTTTGAGATTATCGCCATCGGCCGATAACTGCACCCACTTGGCTGAGCAGTTAGCAATATTTTGTTTGTTTACCAGTACCGAAATCTGCCGACAGCTTTGTCAACACATAATGAAAGTTCTGTTTTCAGATACTGTAGTGATATTTTAGTAAATACTGTGAAAAATAAGTTAATTTTATTTCCGCAATTATTTATTTGTTTTTTTTTCTCATTTGCGGTCATAAAATAGTTTTATGTATATAGCAGCATTTTTTCGGTATTGGTTTTGAAAAAAACAACAACAAAAAAAACAAAAACATATTGGAATTAAAAATCACATGAATTTTGCCGATACTTATAACTAAGCTGGTGGAAAAGGCTGATAACCGATTAATCGGCTGATTAATCGATTTATTTAATTTTAAAATAAATTCTTAGTCTTTCCTTACTGTGATAGGCACAGACATAGACACAACAAAAGTCCAAAATGAATAAAATCCCAGACGCAGTTCATTGTGAAACAAAAATCCCAATCTCAATAATAATCCAAAAAAAAAGATTTGGTGCATAATTCGTGACTTTTAAAGATGAACATTACCGAAATACACCGGAGACTCTTAATTTAAAATGTCTATGCTGCCAGCTCATAGAGGAACACGGAGGAATAATAATAATTAAAAATTATTTTAACATTATTTTTGCCGTTAACCAAGAGTTCCAAAAGCAATTATCTGTGCCAATTAATCTGTAAAACCGATATATCGGTCGACCTCTACATCTGAGTCAACCACTGATAAAGAAGATGAAAGCGAATGCCACACATATCTGCCCACCAATAAATTCAGATCACCAGGTGAGGTCCTTGTCAATACAATGTACTGCACAAAACCAAACAAGCTCAGATGTTATCGGGCAATACATCGGCCAAAATTTGGCCATTTTGAGATTATAACCATCAGCCGATTACTGCACCCACTTGGCCGAGCAGTTAGCGAAATTTCGTTTGTGTAACAGTACCGAAATCTACCGACAGCTTTGTCAATACTCTATGAACAAGACTGAAAAACACGGGGGACACTTACTTTAAAATGTCTGTGCTGCCAGTTTCCAGACGAACACAGAGAAATAATAATAACTATCAGCATTGATTTTTGCCGATAACCGATAGTTCCAAAAAGCAACTATCTGTGCCGATACTAGGGTTGCGTGGTTTACCGGTACTAAAGAAGTATCGTGATCCCAGAAAAATTAAAATGGTACAATATCATCTTGTTGCTAATTTCGGTACCATATTACAGTATGCTGTCGTTAACAAAATGATAAGAGATGTGACAGTTTTAAGATGAAATCACTTTGAAAACCTCTGGATATGGCCAAGTGTGATCATTAAACAGCAGAAGGATGTAATTTAATTAAATAATATACAGTCACATGTGCTGCACGCTACAGAATGAACAAAAGGTGCCACTCTGCTCCGTCATATGATTCCCACACACTCACACAAACTCAACACACACTGCTGGTGCTTCATTTTCATGCAGTGTGTTTAGAGTATAAACGGCTGTTAACACTTAAAGCTACACTATGTAACTTTTGGCCCTCTAGCGGTTAAAAAATAAAACTGCGTGTGTCTTGTGGAAGAACGTTGTTTTGGTAATGATGAAAGTTGTGCTTCAGCTCAACTCCTCATCCTCTGCGTGGATGAATGTGGCTCGAGGCACCGGTGTACACTGGATACAGGACATCTTATCAGAGCGACTGGACAAATAAATAACGAAAGAAAGGAAAAGACGGGATATCTGACACGTCATCTGAGCAGGTAAGTGTCATATCTTACGCTGTTGCTTTGACTTTTTGGAAACATTGATGTTTTGAAATAAATGACGTTACAAAAGTTAGGCAACATTTGTTAACATTAGACACAATGATTGCTAGTCTGATAAGGTCAGATGTGTGTGTGTGATTACACAACTATACATAAACCATATCAATAAAATATATTATTGACAGGGGCGGACTGGGAAGAGAAATCGGCCCGGGATTTTACATAGAAACTCTCCCAAAAGTTGTTGGTGGGGTGGCGGTCCTTTTCTGCATATCGCTGACCCCTTTGGCATATCGCAGCGCCGTGTTGTGGCCCGTTCTGCATAACGCGGCAGCCCATTTCAGCTTACTGCGGCCCATTCGGCCCCGTTTCTCGGCCGGCCCTTCGGAAAAAGTCATGGTTCTTCTGATGGCCAGTCCACCCTGCCTGCTGAGTAAGAAAAAAAAGCCATCGCTGGGTCGCTTTTAAATCCTTTCAGATCTCAGAGTTGTTGCCACTAGGGATCTGCTGATTAAGAAGGCTATTTTCAACGAGGTGCTGACTGCTTAACAGGTTAAACTATTTTTTTATTCTGTGTGCACGTCATGTTTAGAATACATTAGGTTTATTGTAGGCTACATCACAGGCCTATTTTTTCTATCCGATAGCAATTTTTTTTACATCATAACTGTTATTGGTTAACGTTCTTTACCGAACAGCTGTCATATTAGATCAACGGCTAATGCACGACTGCACGTTGTGAAATACACGCAACTTTTCTCCCCAATTTGGAATGCCCAATTCCCAATGCGCTCGTGGTCCTCGTGGTGGCGTAGCCTCAATTTGGGTGGCGGAGGACGAATCTCAGTTGCCTCCGAGTCTGAGACTGTCAATCTGAGCATCTTATCACGTGGCTTGTTGAGCACGTTACCGTGGAGACTTGGCGCATGTGGAGGCCCACGCTATTCTCCACGGCATCCACGCACAACTCACCAATCGCCCCGCCAGAGTGAGAACCACATTATAGCAACCACAAAGAGGTTAACCCAATGTGACTCTTCCCACCCTAGCAACCGGGCCAATTTGGTTGCTTAGGAAGCCTGACTGGAGTCACTCAACAAGCCCTGGATTTGAACTTGCAACTCCAGGTGTGGTAGTCAGCGTCTTTACTTGCTGAGCTACCCAGGCCCCCACTTTTCAGCGCATTTTTATTTCTAATAGATTTAGCTTAGTCTACCTGTTAATTATTTTCAACAATGTCCTGACTGTTTTAATATGTTAAGTAACTTTTACTTGGTGATTTCCGTATAGAACAGGCTTTTAGGGTTGCTCCATTGATCCTGCACTATTCATTCAATTGTTTTCAATAAATATGTCTGTTAAATATTCACTAACGTTGATTTACTGAATGCGTGTCATGTTCTATATTTAATCTACAATGATCATAATGCAAGGCGAGCACGTCATGGATAAATGCCCCTTTTCAGTGGAATTTAGCTTCGGATTTGGAATAGATTAAGTATTTTAAATGGGTTGCATAAACACATTTTTTGACTGTTTTCTGAAGGTTGGTTTCATTTAGACTAGTCGACTTCAAAATTTCCATTTAAACGTCAGTGAAATTAGTCATTCAGCACATCCCTAGCTGCCACCTCTGAAAAGCCAAGCTGATGTTGATTCGGGTTTTATTATGGACTCTGTCGCTTTCCCTTTTTTCTTGAAGATTCTGCTCTGTTCCGGGTTTCTTTGTTTTTACAAAGTGATTACCTGGAGGTTTGCCGTTTTGAATGATCCATGGTTAATTTTTCACGTTCATTGTGACAACAAACTTTCAGCATCAGCTACTCCCACACACGTGCTACAGAAGCCAGAGCTTCTCTGTGTACTGATATGACATCAACACGCACGGGGGAATGACGTATATATGCAATTTCCCAATCCGTCCCGACAGCTCTAAAATATGTATAATATCATTATTAGTTTTATCAAATTGTATTTGGGTAAAGACTTGGTTTGGAAGATGGACTTTTGTTGCACTCTCTCATTAATAACATTTTGTTATTTTTTAACAAAAAAAAAGTTACATAGTGTAGCCATATCCAGAGTTACATAGTGTAGCTCTGGTGCAGCTCCAGTGGTGATGGGATTATCCCTGCATTAATGGGAAGCTTGATATAACTAACCCTTCAAAAACAGGAAGAACTCAAAGGTCTGTCAAAATAAAAGTCCCGCTTAAATGAAAGCTCCATTCAACTGGATGAGTGAAATTGAAGATAGAAAAATATAACTACTGTATTAAAATGTAAAATTGAAAAAGTAGCAATAATACTCATAATAACAATTATATAATATGAAATGGGTAATATTATTAATATTCTTATTTTTAAGCAATATCACAAATGCAAGTGTTTTATCAGCATGGTGTGATTCAGCCATAGCATTTTTTTCATTAATGTTTTCAGTTTTATTTGAATAAAGCTGTATGTATCAAGTTGATTAAACACCATTTGATCATAACATTTAATTAAAACATTTAACATGGAATCCAGAAAAATTAAAACGGAAAACGCATAATTTGTATCTGTGAGACTTTATGCAGTTCTTTTAATCAAGACATTTTCTGTGTAATTTCTTCAAAAATCTGAGGCTTTTTATTTGTTGATTATAGTATCGATTTAGTATTGATACCAAGGTACCAGGGCTGGTATCATACCGAAGCCAAAATTTTGGTATTGGAGCAACCCTACAAAATACTTATATATATATATATATATATATATATATATATATATTTGTATGTATGTATGTATGTATGTATGAGTATACTGTTTGTATATTTTAAACTAGAAGTCAGTCATTTTATATTATATCCTCCTGATTCATTTGCGTCTTTCGCAATGCTTCATGGAATGAGTGGTTCATTGTCTCATAAAAAAAAAAAAAATGTAATCTAGATTTGTGGCAAAGATCTAGTAAATTCACCGGGTCTGTAAGTATAGTCTTTTTTTCTGATTTTCAAACACTTTGTCACTGATGTTGATTTGTAACTTCATCTCAGATCTGGTTGGTTTGGTTTATGGCTTTCAACTCTTAGCTATGGTAAAAAATGAATGGCAAAAATATTTCTGGATCCAAGGCCACTGAAATGTGGGTGCTTGCTATTGAGCACCATTATGGCCACATATCCACATCAGAATGCATCTGTGGGCCGTGCAATTCTTTCACACAAGCAATAATGCAAAGCCATTTCCATGGTGCTGTGCATGGCTTGCACACAGTATATATATATATATATATATATATATATATATATATATATACACACACACACACACACACACACACACACATTTATATTATTCCTTCACAAAGATGAATCTGCCTGAATCCAGCCTTTCTGAAGCCCCCCCAGATCATCACCGATCCTCCACCTGGTCATCTAATGGTTAGACGGAGACCCGGAGAGGCCTTCAAGCAACAGTGTCTCACACCCACTGTGAAATTTGGTGGAGGATCGGTGATGATCTGGGGGTGCTTCAGCAAGGCTGGATTCAGGCAGATTTGTCTTTGTGAAGGCCGCATGAATCAAGCTACGTACAAGGTTATCCTGGAAGAAAACTTGCTTCCTTCTGCTCTGACAATGTTCCCCAACTCTAAGGACTGTTTTTTCCAGCAGGACAATGCTCCATGCCACACAGTCAGGTCAATCAAGGGGAGGATGGAGGACCACCGGATCAAGACCCTGTCATGGTCAGCCCAATCTCCAGACCTGAACCCCATTGAAAACCTCTGGAATGTGACAAAGAGGAAGATGGATGGCCACAAGCCATCAAACAAAGCCGAGCTGCTTGAACGTTTGCGCCAGGAGTGGCATAAAGTCACCCAACAGCAATGTGAAACACTGGTAGAGAGCATGCCAAGACGCATGAAAGCGGTGATTGAAAATCAGGGTTATTCCACCAAATAGTGATTTTCTGAACTCTTCCTAAGTTAAAACATTAGTATTGTGTTGTTTAACAATTTATATGAACTTGTTTTCTTTGCATTACTCCGAGGTCTGTAAACACGACATCTTTTTTGTCATTTTCTGCAAATAAATGCTCTAAATGACAATATTTTCATTTGGAATTTGGGAGAAATGTTGTCAGTACTTTATAGAATAAAACAAAAATGTTCATTTTACTCAAACACATACCTATAAATAGTAAATCCAGAGAAACTGATAATTTTGCAATGGTCTCTTAATTTTTTCCAGAGCTATATATATATATATATATATGTATATATATATAATAGCCTATATAAACATAAAATATAATACGATTAAAAAAGTATTACATTGCACTTGCTTTGCATTTTTGTATGCAGTTCTGCTACTCACAAAAATTCAAATCATGTTCCACACACAGGTAACGCGCGCGCACATGTGCGTTTATATTTACGCGGCTGTAACACGCGTGACCAATTACACTAGACCTCCATCTGACTCTCGAGACAGACTTAAGACATACAGCTCTGATTTTATGACAAACATTTGCATGAAATAAAACACCTCTCATCACAGCACTGTCGTGCAAGCACTCAATAACGTGCGTGTTTACCCGCGAGACCGCCTCCTCCGTCTCCATGGCCCTTTCTCTTCTGCAGGATGAAATACGGATTCGCGCGTTCTGTCATCCACAACGCACTGGCCAACAACACCTCCTCCGGGTTGATCCACATCTTCACCTCGATTTCCTTAAGAGGACATCCAAAAAACTCATATATATGCGGTTCAGTATGGAGTTAGTTTCACTTATCCAAGCGTGAAATCTCGTATCCAGTGTAATACGGACGTTTTGTAGGACAGTAATGGCTGTAAATCGCAGTTACAGGCTATATGTGCGATATAATATCTGATGTTTGGAACAGATCGATTTATATTCGAATATGCGCGTGCAACGTTATATATAATCACCCGGATCTCCTTAAGACACGCGCGCGCGCCTCATGTTACCAAAATAATATTATAAACACGCCTTACATAAAGGATGACAATGACATTTACGCCTAAGGACGACCAATATAGTCATTGAAATGCAGAAGTAGTATATTCTGGTGAATCATAGTGATGTCTGAAGATATTTTCGACGTTTAACAGCAGCTCGGATTGTCTCAGTCTTTGTTATTTGTCTTTGTATCAGGTGCGACCGTCCGCTCTCCAGTGTCTACAGTCAAGCTGATGCAAATTCAATAGATTTTTTAATGCACATCCTGCGAGTGCTGAGTATACGTAGCGACACGGCACGCAAAATAAACAATGCATGACATTTCTACCCCTCTTCGATGATGGTGAACTCTCCGGCGCCACTGCAGCGCTCAGTCAACGTGCGTAATGGGCAGGCCATTGTGACGTCACGACGGTGGGAGGAGAACTAGTTTGATAAACAGAGAAATTATTGACATGTTTTGTTTTTTTGAATGAATGAAGCACAGTTATGTTTGAATAAAATTTCGGATTGCTTAAAAGTACAAACTGGCTTTAATAGTTTATAAAAAATATTTTAAATTGCTACACTATATTGCCAAAAGTATTCGCTCACCCATCCAAATAATTGAATTCAGGTGTTCCAATCACTTCCATGGCCACAGGTGTATAAAATGAAGCACCTAGGCATGCAGACTGCTTCTACAAACATTTGTGAAAGAATGGGCCGCTCTCAGGAGCTCAGTGAATTCCAGCGTGGTGCTGTGATAGGATGCCACCTGTGCAACAAGTCCAGTCGTGAAATTTCCTCGTTACTAAATATTCCACAGTCAACTGTCAGTGGTATTATAACAAAGTGGAAGCGATTGGGAATGACAGCAACTCAGCCACGAAGTGGTAGGCCACGTAAAATGACAGAGCGGGGTCAGCAGATGCTGAGGCGCATAATGTGCAGAGGTCACCAACTTTCTGCAGAGTCAATCGCTACAGACCTCCAAAGTTCATGTGGCCTTCAGATTAGCTCAAGAACAGTGCGTAGAGAGCTTCATGGAATGGGTTTCCATGGCCAAGCAGCTGCACCCAAGCCATACATCACCAAGTGCAATGCAAAGCGTCGGATGCAGTGGTGTAAAGCACGCCGCCACTGGACTGTAGAGCAGTGGAGACGCGTTCTCTGGAGTGACGAATCATGCTTCTTCGTCTGGCAATCTGATGGACAAGTCTGGGTTTGGCAGTTGCCAGGAGAACGGTACTTGTCTGACTGCATTGTGCCAACTGTGAAGTTTGGTGGAGGGGGATTATGGTGTGGGGTTGTTTTTCAGGAGCTGGGCTTGGCCCCTTAGTTCCAGTGAAAGGAACTCTGAATGCTTCAGCATACCGAGAGGTTTTGGACAATTCCATGCTCCCAACTTTGTGGGAACAGTTTGGGGATGGCCCCTTCCTGTTCCAACATGACTGCGCACCAGTGCACAAAGCAAGGTCCATAAAGACATGGATGAGCGAGTTTGGTGTGGAAGAACTTGACTGGCCTGCACAGAGTCCTGACCTCAACCCGATAGAGCACCTTTGGGATGAATTAGAGCGAGGACTGCGAGCCAGGCCTTCTCGTCCAACATCAGTGTCTGAACTCACAAATGCGCTTCTGGAAGAATGGTCAAAAATTCCCATAAACACACTCCTAAACCTTGTGGAAAGACTTCCCAGAAGAGTTGAAGCTGTTATAGCTGCAAAGGGTCGGCTGACATCATATTAAACCCTATGGATTAAGAATGGGATGTGACTTAAGTTCATATGCATCTAAAGGCAGATGAGCGAATACTTTTGGCAATATAGTGTATATTGCAATTTACCATACAAGACAGGTGATGTTATTTACTAAATAAGACACTGCTAATCAAGATGAACACAATGTAAAAGAAAAACAAAGCAAGGAGCAAGACAACATAATTTATAATGCACTATTTTCCCATTTATTTTCTATTTCTTTATGGAGTTTTTTCAGTTTAGCTGTTTAAAGGGATAGGTCACCCAAAAATTTAAATTCTCTCATCATTTACTCACCCCCATGCCATCTCAGATGTGTATGACTTTCTTTCTTCTGTAGCAACTACATTGAATACCTTAGTAACTGCCTAGCAACCATTCAGAACACCTTAAGAACAATTCATCAACACCCCAGCAACCACTGAAAACACCTTAGCAATAACCTGGAAACCATTTAGAACACCTTAGCAACTGCCTAGCAATCACTCAGAACACCTCAACAACCACTTATCAACATCATAGCAAAAACCTACAGTAGCAATCACTAAAAACATCTTAGTAATAACCTTGAAACCACTTAGAACACCTTAGCAACTGCCAAGCAACCACTCAGAACACCTTAAGAATCACTTATCAATGCCCCAGCAACCACTCAAAACACAACCTGGCAACCATTTAGAACACCTTAGCAACTGCCTAGTAACCACTCAGAACACCTTAAGAACCACTTATCAACGCCCAGCAACCACTTAAAACACCTTAGCAACTACCTAGCAACCACCCCAAACAGTTTAACAACCACTATGCAACAACATCAAACACCTTAGCAACTGCCAAACAACCACCCAGAACACTTTAACAACCACCACATCGAACACCTTAGCAATTGAAAACACTTAGAACACCTTAGAAATCACATAGCAACAGGCTCACAATGCCCTACCAAAATTTTGCAACACCTTCTCCATCTACATCCAAGTACAACATACATGTATTGTAACAGTAACCACCCAGAACACCCCAACAACCTCTTGTCAACACCCCACAACCACTCAGAACACCTTACCAATAACCTGGAAACCACTTAGAACATCTTAGCAACTGCCTTGCAACCACCCAGAACACTTTAGCAACCGCTTAGCAACTACATTGAATACCTTAGTAACTGCCTAGAAACCATTCAGAACACCTTAAGAACAATTCATCAACACCCCAGCAACCACTGAAAACACCTTAGCAATAACCTGGAAACCATTTAGAACACCTTAGCAACTGCCTAGCAACCACACAGAACACCTAGCAACCGCCACATCGAACACCTTAGCAACTGCAAACACTTAGAAGACCTTAGCAATCACATAGCAACAGGCTCACAATGCCCTACCAAAAACTTAGCAACACTTTCTCCATCTACATCCAAGTACAACATACATGTATTGTAACAGTAACCACCCAGAACACCCTAACAATAACCTAGCAACTGCTAAACAACAACTCAGAACACCTTAGCAACCATGTTGTAGCTTAACAGCAACCACACAGAACACATTACTGTTTGGCAGAGACTGAGCAACCACCCAAAAAACCTTAACAACTGCTTAAAGGCCCAGATACACTCACAATGAAGTTCATTTAGAGCTTTAAACTACCATTAAACTAAATCCCCATGTGTTTTAAACTTGCCAATATTCAACCAAGCCAGTTTTAATAGTTCATTTCCATTTAGTATCATAGAAATAACACACAGTCAAGGCAATCTAACAAATAGTTATAAATGGCCTCCACTAGAGGGCAGTGTATAATTATGTCCTTATTCAACTATGATCCACTTCAAAGTAACTTGGTATCATCTGTATTTAACTTTTATTTTTTTAAATGGCTAACCACATTGTCTGATTAGGTTTAACACCCCTGCACTTGACATGACAGGTGGGAGAGGTTGAAGTTCATAAGGCTAAGCATATCAACCGCACAAACAGCCACAATTAAATCTTTATAACAGAAAAGCAGAGGTGCAAGCAGGTGTATCACGTCTACTACCGAGCTGCTAGAGTAGTGGTTTCTCAGCCACTGGTGGGTGCGAGTTTGCCGAAGATGGAGCTCTTTACAAACCCAAAACCACAGGAGGAAAACAGAAAGCTTGCATTAAGGGGGTGGTGAGGGGGTTGGAAAGGAAATTGATGTACAGTATTTGCGCATCTATTATGATGCGTGACAATGCATTCTAAAAACATGGGACCGTTCAATGCGCAATTGAGCAATCAGAATAACAAGCCGTGTAAATAAATGAAAAAGTATACGCAAAAACACAGGATGTAAAAGTCAAATGACGTGATGTGTTCGCATGACAACTGGGACAATTTTGACAATTGCAACAAAAATAAAAAAATCCCTTCATGAGAAAAGTCCCCCGAATCAGTTCAGGTTGCTCTTAGTCTCTGGATGACTAATTCGGGTTTCATTTCTTAGTCATTCATATTTCTCACTTCATATAGTGACTATATCCTCTATTAGCAACTACTCAGAAAACCTTAGCAACCATGCAAAGCAGCCTATCATACCAAATTGTTGAATTAATTTAGCTATTAAAATAATTTCCCAGCAGGCCTATTGATATGACTATGGATTAGGCAGCACAATAGATTCATTCACTATAATCTACTGCCAGTACAGATAGAAGGCCTCAACACTGAAAATGCTATAATTAATCTGTGCCGGGTTTTTCTCACTGATGTTTTCCCAGAGTTAAGGGTTGTGTGAAAAGCATTTCAAAGATTCATAATGACTTATCACTTTTCCCTCTAATGTCTCTTTACCACAACAACACTGAAACATTACTAAGAATGAAACAGTGAAATTTGTACTTTTTCTAATATTACTCCCTTAGATGACTCATAAACAATCTAAATCTTAAATTGTAAAGGTTGGTTCAGGTTAGCTGAGACAATTCAAACACAATGCTCCTGTTATGGCTACATGTTGCACATGGTTAATATGAAACAACAGCTTGCATTAACATCATGAGTTGTTGGATGTTTCATTTCTGGAGAAACTATGTAGATGCAGAAGAGATGTCATACGCGTTATGGCCAGGTAAATATACCCTCTACTGTAAAACAATGGGAAACCACAAATATATCCCTGGGCCTCCATGGTCAGTTGGTCAGTCTGTCTGTCTAACTGCCCCAGCAACCACCTAGCAATCACTCAGAACACCTTAGCAATAATCTAAAAACAACTTAGAACACCTTAGCAACTGCCTCACAACTACTCAGAACACCTTAACAATCACTTAAATGCCCCAGCAACCACTTAGCAATCATCCATAACACCATAGCAATAATCTGGAAACCACTTAGAAAACATTAGCAACTGCCTAGCAACCATTCAGTACACCTTAAGAACAACCCATCAAGGCCCCAGAAAAACTCAGAACACCTTAGCAATAACCTGGAAACCACTTATAAATACCTCAGCAACTGCCTAGCAACCACCCAAAACACTTTAACAACCACTTATCAATGCCCCACAACCACTCAGAACACCTTAGCAATAACCTGGAAACCACTTAGAACACCTTAGCAACTGTCTAGCAACCACTCAGAACACCTTAACAACCACTTATTGATGTCCTAGCAACAACCTACAGTAGCATTTACTCAAAACACCTTAGAAATAACCTTGAAACCCCTTAGAACACCTTAGCAACTGCCAAGCAACCACTCAGAACACCTTAAGAACCACTTATCAATGCCCCAGCAACCACTCAAAACACCTTAGCAATAACCTGGAAACCACTTAGAACACCTTAGTAACTGCCTAGCAACCACTCAACACACCTTAAGAACCACTTATCAATGCCCCAGAAACCACTTAAAACACCTTAACAATAACCTGGAAACCATTTAGAACACCTTAGCAACTACCTAGCAACCACTCGAAATACCTTAACAACCACTTATCAATCACCCAGCAACCACGCAAAACACCTTAGCAATAAGCTGGAAACCACTTAGAACACCTTAGTAACTGCCTAGCAAACACTCAGACACCTTAAGAACTACATATCAACACCACAGCAACCACTTAAAACACAGTAGGAATAACTTGGAAACCATTTAGAACACCTTAGCAACTGCATAGCAATCACTCAGAACACCTCAACAACCACTTATCAATGTCATATCAAAAACCTACAGTAGCAATCACTCAAAACATCTTAGTAATAACCTTGAAACCACTTAGAACACCTTAGCAACTGCCAAGCAACCACTCAGAATACCTTAAGAATCACTTATCAATGCCCCAGCAACCACTCATAACACAACCTGGCAACCATTTAGGCCACCTTAGCAACTGCCTAGTAACCACTCAGAACACCTTAAGAACCACTTATCAACGCCCAGCAACCACTTAAAACACCTTAGCAACTACCTAGCAACCACCCCAAACAGTTTAACAACCACTTAGCAACAACATCAAACACCTTAGCAACTGCCTAGCAACCACCCAGAACATTTTAACAACCGCCACATCAAACACCTTAGCAATTGAAAACACTTAGAACACCTTAGAAATCACATAGCAACAGGCTCACAATGCCCTACCAAAATTTTGCAACACCTTCTCCATCTACATCCAAGTACAACATACATGTATTGTAACAGTAACCACCCAGAACACCCCAACAACCTCTTGTCAACACCCCACAACCACTCAGAACACCTTACCAATAACCTGGAAACCACTTAGAACATCTTAGCAACTGCCTAGCAACCACCCAGAACACTTAAGCAACCGCTTAGCAACTACATTGAATACCTTAGTAACTGCCTAGAAACCATTCAGAACACCTTAAGAACAATTCATCAACACCCCAGCAACCACTGAAAACACCTTAGCAATAACCTGGAAACCATTTAGAACACCTTAGCAAATGCCTAGCAACCACACAGAACACCTAGCAACCGCCACATCGAACACCTTAGCAATTGCAAACACTTAGAAGACCTTAGCAATCACATAGCAACAGGCTCACAATGCCCTACCAAAAACTTAGCAACACCTTCTCCATCTACATCCAAGTACAACATACATGTATTGTAACAGTAACCACCCAGAACACCCTAACAATAACCTAGCAACTGCTAAACAACAACTCAGAACACCTTAGCAACCATGTTGCAGCTTAACAGCAACCACACAGAACACATTACTGTTTGGCAGAGACTGAGCAACCACCCAAAAAACCTTAACAACTGCTTAAAGGCCCAGATACACTCACAATGAAGTTCATTTAGAGCTTTAAACTACCATTAAACTAAATCCCCATGTGTTTTAAACTTGCCAATATTCAACCAAGCCAGTTTTAATAGTTCATTTCCATTTAGTATCATAGAAATAACACACAGTCAAGGCAATCTAACAAATAGTTATAAATGGCCTCCACTAGAGGGCAGTGTATAATTATGTCCTTATTCAACTATGATCCACTTCAAAGTAACTTGGTATCATCTGTATTTAACTTTACTTGAAGTAGCACTCATCCTATCACTTAGGAATGAAGCTTATGAAGAGAAGACTGAGCTTATGAAGTAAGAAGATAAGGGTAACAATGTTTTTTGGAGGCAGCTTAATATCATCAACATGTCTTATAGGAGTAAATGGAGGAGGTGATGCTGATACCATGCATTTACCATAGTGTCAAAATCATGAACTACACCAAAAGCAATCCAGTGTAAAGAGGACAGTGGTTAGGGAGGCTCTGTTTTCCTAACCCTTTCCTGAAATATGGTAATGCACGTCAAACACATATATAGCGGCTAATAATTACAGTATGTTCATGTATGGTTTTCACAGATTTAAAAAAGACATGCAATGTTTTCCCAAATGTAACATATTTCCCCCAACACACATATATGACACATATTGCACCACTGCCACACAATTGGCTGATTAGATAATCGCATGAATAAGTAGGTGTACAGTTCATCCAAATAAAGTGATCAGAGAGTGTAGGAAAATATTCTCTCTATTGTGGCAAAACATATATCAGATTTCAGGACGTGTAAGTTCTGAGAGACATGCAGAGCACAGATGAATAATGGAATAACGCCTGTTGTTTGAGGGAATACAGCTAAAATTAGTGGAAAATTTGTGGGTGAGGTCCTGAGCAGAAGTGATTTACTGATTGTTTCCATGCT
Source organism: Myxocyprinus asiaticus (assembly GCF_019703515.2). Classification (NCBI taxonomy): domain Eukaryota; kingdom Metazoa; phylum Chordata; class Actinopteri; order Cypriniformes; family Catostomidae; genus Myxocyprinus; species Myxocyprinus asiaticus. Next base: position 3,921,956 of record NC_059350.1, read on the forward strand.
TTGTACTTGCAAAATAGTAGATACATGAGCTAACAAGAGACAAACAATACTTTGCTAGGCAAAGTTTCAAGTTTGTACTGTATGCCTCCTCTGCTTTCCTCTTCAGTGTTTAATGAGGATACATATGTGATAATAATCGGCCCAGTGCACTGTAATAATATTTCGACTTTGCTAGGACATGTCCTCCACAAACAATATGGGACTTGTCTTGGTTGGTATGGGTGAATCAACTATGAAGTTCAATATAGTCAAAAGGGTTTGTTCAGCAAGTTCCTATTTAAAGTGACCTTCTCATGGAACACTAATAAACAAGTGATTAGTGTATGCGGTTACTGAGGTGTTCAGAGCGGTTTCTAGCATGTTGTCATGCACTTTCTAAGATGTTCAGAGCAGTTTCTAGCATGTTGTTTTGCAGTGCTAAGGTGTTCAAAGCAGTTTCTAGCATGTCTAGTTATGTGGTGCCAAGAGCGGTTTCTAGGATGTTGTTATGCAGTGTTAACCCTTATGAAAATCGAGAGTTCATGGCAAATTTGCCACAAACTTGACGCAAATTCGCTACTGATCATTTTCACATGCAAATGAGCTTTGCTGCAAACTTGCAGCAAATTGTCCATTGTTGCTAAAGGTTTGCCGGAGGTTCACCACTAAGAGCTGCAAACTTCTGGCAAACATTTGCGGCGAATCAAAAGCTAATTTGAATGTGAAAATAACAAGTGGCAAATTTGCGGCAAGTTTGCAGCTAGTTTAGATTTTTTGTAAGGGAAGGAGTTCAGAGAGGTTTCTAGAATGTTGTTATGTGGTGCTAAGGGGTTCAGAGCGGTTTCTAGCATGTTGTTATGCTGTGCTAAGGGGTTCAGAGCCAGTTTCTAACATGTTGTTATGCGGTGCTAAGGTGTTCAGAGCGGTTTCTAGCATGTTGTTATGCTGTGCTAAGGGGTTCAGAGCGGTTTCTAGCATGTTGTTATGCGGTGCTAAGGGGTTCAGAGCAGTTTCTAGCATGTTGTTATGCGGTGCTAAGGTGTTCAGAGCGGTTTCTAGCATGTTGTTATGCTGTGCTAAGGGGTTCAGAGTGGTTTCTAGCATGTTGGTATGCTGTGCTAAGGGGTTTAGAGCGGTTTCTAGAATGTTATGTGGTGCTAAGGTGTTCAGAGCGGTTTCTAACATGTTGTTATGCTGTGCTAAGGGGTTCAGAGCGGTTTCTAGCATGTTGTTATGCTGTGCTAAGGGTTTCAGAGTGGTTTCTAGCATGTTGTTATGCTGTGCTAAGGGGTTCAGAGCGGTTTCTAGCATGTTGTTATGCTGTGCTAAGGGGTTCAGAGCGGTTTCTAGCATGTTGTTATGCTGTGCTAAGGGGTTCAGAGCGGTTTCTAGCATGTTGTTATGCTGTGCTAAGGGGTTCACAGCGGTTTCTAGCATGTTGTTATGCTGTGCTAAGGGGTTCAGAGCGGTTTCTAGCATGTTGTTATGCTGTGCTAAGGGGTTCAGTGTGGTTTCTAGCATGTTGTTATGCTGTGCTAAGGGGTTTAGAGCGGTTTCTAGAAAGTTATGTGGTGCTAAGGGGTTCAGAGCGGTTTCTAACATGTTGTTATGCTGTGCTAAGGGGTTTAGAGCGGTTTCTAGCATGTTGTTATGCTGTGCTAAGGGGTTCAGAGCAGTTTCTAGAATGGTGTTATGCTGTGCTGAGGGGTTCAGAGCGGTTTCTAGAATGTTGTTATGCTGTGCTAAGGGGTTTAGAGCGGTTTCTAGAATGTTATGTGGTGCTAAGGTGTTCAGAGCGGTTTCTAGCATGTTGTTATGCTGTGCTAAGGGGTTCGGAGCGGTTTCTAGCATGTTGTTATGCTGTGCTAAGGGGTTCAGTGTGGTTTCTAGCATGTTGTTATGCTGTGCTAAGGGGTTTAGAGCGGTTTCTAGAATGTTATGTGGTGCTAAGGGGTTCACAGCGGTTTCTAACATGTTGTTATGCTGTGCTAAGGGGTTCAGAGCGGTTTCTAGCATGTTGTTATGCTGTGCTAAGGGGTTCAGTGTGGTTTCTAGCATGTTGTTATGCTGTGCTAAGGGGTTTAGAGCGGTTTCTAGAATGTTATGTGGTGCTAAGGGGTTCAGAGCGGTTTCTAACATGTTGTTATGCTGTGCTAAGGGGTTCAGAGCGGTTTCTAGCATGTTGTTATGCTGTGCTAAGGGGTTCAGAGCGGTTTCTAGCATGTTGTTATGCTGTGCTAAGGGGTTCAGAGCGGTTTCTAACATGTTGTTATGCGGTGCTAAGGTGTTCAGAGCGGTTTCTAGCATGTTGTTATGCTGTGCTAAGGGGTTCAGAGCAGTTTCTAGCATGTTGTTATGCTGTGCTAAGGGGTTCGGAGTGGTTTCTAAAATGTTGTTATGCTGTGCTAAGGGGTTCAGAGCAGTTTCTAGAATGGTGTTATGCTGTGCTAAGGGGTTCAGAGCGGTTATGTTATGTGGTGCTAAGGTGTTCAGAGTGGTTTCTAGCATGTTGTTATGCTGTGCTAAGGGGTTTAGAGCGGTTTCTAGAATGTTATGTGGTGCTAAAGTGTTCAGAGTGGTTTCTAGAATGTTGTTATGCTGTGCTAAGGGGTTCAGAGCGGTTTTTAGCATGTTGTTATGCGGTGCTAAGGGGATCAGAGCGGTTTCTAGCATGTTGTTATGCTGTGCTAAGGGGTTCAGAGTGGTTTCTAGCATGTTGTTATGCTGTGCTAAGGGGTTCAGAGTGGTTTCTAGCATGTTGTTATGTGGTGCTAAGGGGTTCAGAGCGGTTTCTAACATGTTGTGATGCTGTGCTAAGGGGTTCGGAGCGGTTCCTAAAATGTTGTTATGCTGTGCTAAGGTGTTCAGAGTGGTTACTAGAATGTTGTTATGCTGTGCTAAGGGGTTCAGAGCGGTTTCTAGCATGTTGTTATGCGGTGCTAAGGGGTTCAGAGCGGTTTCTAGCATGTTGTTACACGGAGCTAAGGTGTTCAGAGCGGTTTCTAGAATGTTGTTATGCTGTGCTAAGGGGTTCAGAGTGGTTTCTAGCATGTTGTTATGCTGTGCTAAGGGGTTCAGAGTGGTTTCTAGCATGTTGTTATGCTGTGCTAAGGGGTTCGGAGCGGTTTCTAGCATGTTGTGATGCTGTGCTAAGGGGTTCGGTGCAGTTTCTAAAATGTTGTTATGCGGTGCTAAGGGGTTCAGAGCGGTTTCTAGAATGTTATGTGGTGCTAAGGGGTTCAGAGCGGTTTCTACATAGTCTTGATTAACCCCCCTCCCCCCCCCAGAATCTACGCCCCTGGCTGGAACGTCCCTTACTTGGCTGGTAGAATGTTGGCAACCTTAAATAAAAGACAGATGAAAGGTGTAAATAATAAAAGAACATACTGTATGACTTCTGTCTTACTTCTTGCTACTTTTTACAATGAATTGCTTCATTGTCAAAAGTAATTCATTGTCAAAAGTAGCATGAAAAAAAACAGAAGCTATATGTTCTTTTATTATTTCACCTTTTATCTGTCAATTAGTGCACAATGGAAAACTCTTCAGCAGTGTAAATATAAGTGAGTGTTGAGTTCTGCTGACAAAGCAGTTATTGTGTTGAATGGCTCCCACACCAGATGTCAACTGGATGACTGAATTAAACATTTGGAAATAAAAGTCCTGTCTTACGTTAACTGCTGCTTGGAAACAACTGGCATTTTCTGCTCCAATGAAGAGCAATAGTGCAAGACAAATTACGTAATGTACGTTACGTTATGTAACAGTTTAATCATTAAAGGTACCTTGTGTAATTTTTGCACCACCAAGTTGCAATCAAATGTTACCATGCAAACTTATTTAGGGTCTAATGACAACTGAAAACATTAGACACATTTAAGTTCAACGTACAAGTTTAAACAGTCTGTGCTTTTCAACTGTATTTCAGGCAAATGCATTTCTAAATTAAAACAATGAAAAAATGATTAGTAAAAGTATGATGAATAATTGAAGACATGTTGAAAATATTGCAATAAATTTATTGTCCCTCACAATCATGTACTCATATACAGGCAATTGTATATTATAACTATATCTACATAGCCAAATGTATTTACAAAAACAGCAATACTGTAAAACACTGCTGGATACAACCATTTTAAATGACAATTCCCAAACCAGTTATTAAAAGTGCAGTGTAGACCCTACCAAACATGCTGTGCTATGTCTGATTCTTTAGCCCTCTTAAAGTTTATAAACTGGCATAAACATTCAACTGACTTACTTGCAGGACTACTTTCTGAGTATGATTCCCAAGTATGTAGATAAAGTGCTTGGCAACATGGAAATCCACTGAAAATACGAGTGAAAAAACTTTGGGGCAATTATGCTCTTAATGTAGGGAAGGTTATTGTGCAACAGCCTGGACAAAATCCAATCATTTGAAAGAAAAAAAAATATATATTTATATATATATATATATATATATGTATATATATATATATATATATATATATATGTATGTAAATATATGAATGTATATAAACATTCTCTTGTGCTTTTCTACATTTTCACATCCAACTGGAGTAGTGCATTCTGGGTGCAAGCACTTTTTAACGGGAAATGCATCTGGAGACAAAATCTCATTTCAAACTACTACTGAGAATTCTATTTAAATATCATAATCAAATGACCTAATACCACTGGGATAGAAATAATACAAATATTTCAAGCTGGCAGCGATACAGACACACTGTAAACAGCCAGATCTCTCAGTTCCTATACATGAACAGGCTATATGGAATACATGATAAATATGTTCAAAATTGGATATATAAGGAAAACAATAAGAAAGACTCAGTAAAATGAAATAAAAAAAAAATCATAAATATATAAATAAGCGCTATTGTCCTTTGTTTTTTTCTTTGTTTTTTTAGAAAAATAAACCTTTTGATATTAAAATATGTAATTCAACAGTCTTTTCCTTTCCTACTGTGCAGAATAAAAAGCAAAGTGCCATCTGTTACGCTCTCCGTTTAAAAAGATGCCTATTATTCAAACTTTCAGTGAGATTTCAGACCGTCTGCTCACCTTCTCTAAAATGTAGCATTGGCGATTTAAAGAGTAGCAAAACACTTTTACTACCGTTCCTTGACAAGGAGTAAAGGGACCAAGCCCAAGTCTACATCATCTGACAGTCTATATGCCATAGAAATAAAACAAATCAACTTCAGTACAACCATTGGTAAGCCATTTTGAGGTTTCAACGTAACTCTGGTAGTTAAATTGTAAAATCTAAACATACAGTTTCTTTTAATGGAATAGATTACCCCATAATTAACAATTCTGTCACTGTTTACTCACGTCATGTCAATTCGAACCCATACTGTTTGACTTTCTGTATGGAGCACAAAAGGATCATTTTACATTAATATTCCGTTCTGTCTTTGCAGACAATGCAGTTGAAACTGAATCACTTTAAAGCTTAAAAACGTCTGTTTCGCATTCATATGAGAGAAGCTCGTTCACTGTGGCTTACGTTAATTCATTTTGTTTAGCGCTAAAAACAACGCAAGTTATCATGTGAACACTTCACATAGAGCTCATGAACGCGTAACAGACGTCAATATTGTCACTGAAACATTATATAAATTTTTTTACATTAAAACTTTTATGTATTATATGGACTACTTTCATGATACATTTAGGTAGGGATGTCCTAAAACCATTTTTTTTAGATCGAGTACAAGTACCGATATTTCCTTTTTGGTACTCGCTGATACTGATCTCTGTTTGATTTTTTCTGAATTCCATGTAAATATATTTGAATTTTATCGTCACAATGGCGTCTAAATAAATGACTTAATTCAAACTTTAACCAAATGAAAATCGAACTACTAATTTTAACATAATATTACATTATTATTATCAAAAGAAGTGCACACATTTAAAGCGTGCAGCACATGCAAACTATATATTTATCGCATTAAATTGCAGACTTTACAGTTTAATAATCACACTAAGATTTTGATTTATATGCTGAATGTTATATCAATTATCAGATGGTATAATTCTTTAGTATCAGAGCATTTTTACGAGCACAAGTACACGTACATGAGTGTGGTATTGGAACCGATTCCTATACCAGTATAGTACATCACTACTTTTAAGTCTTTTTTAAGCTTTAAAGTGAGGCAATATCAGCTTCCACTCTATATTGAGAAGACATAACAGGATATTGTTTAAAACATCTCATTTTGTATTCTACAGAAGAAAGAAACTTGTACAGGGTTGGAACAACATGAGTGTGAGTAAATAATGACAATGTTTTCATTTTTGGGTAAACCATTCCTTTAAACCATTAAAAAGCCTCTTCTAAAGCGGTACATTTTGGCAAACTGATGCCAGACAGAAATTAAATATGGCCACATACTGAAACGTTTTGGGAGTATGTTTCTATCCAAAAGCTGGTAAGTTCACATCAGTAGCAGAGCTAACACATCATCAAGACGAAATTAATGGAAAGCATCTAAATTCACTTTTGATTCACAAACATCTTATTTAACATCATCAGAGAACGAGTGATATCTGCCTTGATAAAGGCTCAAACACATCCATACACTGTAACTAACTCGATTCCTAGTTCTCATGGAAACAGACGTCTACTTCATAGGAAAGATCTTGTTGATGTGGCGTTATTTGACACAGCACACTTCAAAAGATGCAAGAATAGGTCTGTTCTGCATACGACATGCACTGGTGATACTTCACAAGATACAGTATATCTGTGACAACACTGGACTGTATGAAGAACTAGGAAGTCCACCGATGCTGGTTAGAATATAAAACAACCTGCTTTTGACACTCAAAGCAAATGCAGTTGGCCACATACATCTATGCATTACACACATGTAGTGTATATTTGTTTTGGAATATCTGGGTGTATATTGGCAGTGATCCCATAGGGAAGGTGAAAGTCAACATTTCCACCAAGCGGAATGGAAACATGTGGCTTTTCCAGTTGGGCAACACAAGCTCAGGAATAGAAGACAGAGAATTGACATGGATACATCCAGAGAAACAGAAGCATGCAGTTTTTGTGGAGGTGGAACTCGTTTTCAAGGCTGATGAGACCTGGGGTCAATAAAGGAGGTTGCACATGTGTGCTGCTATTGCTTTATGTTTCTTATAGTCTTTGTGCTTTACTGCAGTTCTTCTCCATTTATGGCACAACGAGTGCGCAGATTCTGCTCTCAGTACTTCACATCTTCATGTTCTGGTTCAGACTGAAGTTCAACATCCGAAAGGACCAGCTCCACTGGCATGATAAGGGAGGTGTCTGAATCAATGCTTAAAGAGGGCTGGTGCTCACCTGTGGAAACATTAAAGTTGTCACAAAGGCAGCATGTCAAAAATCAAAACTAGCCTCCAAATAATAATAATAATAATAATAATAATAATAAAAATTGATTAGAAAAGATTTGCATTAAGATCTTGTGTTTTTAACAACTTATTTGCAGTACTTAAGAGCAAACTGAAGCAAATCCATTGTAATGCGCTGACAACAGATAAGCAGGCTGGTACAGGTACAGAACTAACACCGGATCAGACTAGAGCTGAAATGGAGAACAAGGACATACTGTGCTTTTATTCTCCTCAACAGGAACAGCTGCTGCTGCTACCAATAAAATGACCTCAATATATAAGAGCTGAAAGTGGCACACACTGGAAAAACCTAAAATAATCCAACCCAGATCCAAGAGAAGTGAAACAGGCCACAATGATCTGACATCATGCTTGAGTTCCTGCATCACTGTGGTGGTAACAATCTCCAGTATTCAAGGGGGCGATAGAGTTACCTTCAACTCTATGTACCATTAAACTGGATGTGCTATTATTCAGGTAGCTAGCTATAAATATTTTGACAGTTAAACTGTAACTCTAAGAAAGATTATCTTCAAACTGTTACTCCGTGATGATAGTATGTGACCTGAAAGAGAAAAGGGTACTGTAGAAGAAAACCATTTACGCTAATGTCTGCTATAGCGCCTCTTGTGTCAATGCTAAGAAAGTAATGCGTTTGACACATTTCGTAACAAAGCACACAAAATTGAGCTTGTGTAGCTAGAAACATTTGCGATCACATACTTGCATTGAGAAAATTTTAGGCCATGTACTCTGCACACAGGAAAATTTCTTCTCGCTTGTGTTACATTTTGAAAATAAACGTTCGGACACATTTTTGAATGCAATTCTAGAAGCATAGAAGAAGTACTTGCGTTGAGTATATTTTGGGCCATATCTAGCAGACACAAGGAAACGTAGGCTATACTCAATTACATTGCTTTATTAATTGCGTTCGACCCATTTTGGGATGCAATGGCGCATAAAATCGAGCTTATGTAGTTTAAAGCATTTGTGTTCAAGTACTTGCGTAGAATACATTTTGGGCCATATCCTGCACACACATGAAATTTTATATTCATTTGTGCTCAAGAAATGTGGTCCGACACATTTTTGTACGAAATGACACACAAAATCGAACTTGCATTGTTAGAAGCATTTGTGTGCAAGCATTTGCATAGAATGTATTTTGTCCGTAAACAGTACTGTGGACACATGAAAATGTACAGGCACTTGCTTTGCGTTATGAAATCCCTTACAAAAAAATTGAGAGTTCATGGCAAATTTGCCACAAAATTGCCACTCATTATTTTCACATGCAAATGAGCTTTTGATTCGCCGCAGATATTTACCAGAAGTTTTCAGCTCTTCGCCGGTAATGGTGAACCTCCGGCAAACCTAAATGTAAATCTCGGCTCCGTTACGATTTTCTATATATAAGTATTTACCAAATTAAGCCTTTTATAGGCTATACACTTACCAGATGAAGGTTTTTGGATATATTAATATTTCACCAGTTTAATAAGGAATAAGTTTTATTATTATTACCAAGATATGAAGTTGGAGACACGATGTACGTGTGGGACACATTTCCATATAGTAGCATTTTGTTTTGCATGCTTCAATTTAAAATATGCATTTAAGTGAGGATAAAAATATGGATGAACATTGTTGATGATTAAATATTTACATGCAGCAAATCCCTCCATGACTGTTTTTATTTCACCTTAGAGGCCGATGTTTTACTGTAGAACCATTAGTTATAAAAATTTTAAAACTATCAGCAACTATCTGCATTTTTTCCGATAACCGATAGTTCTAAAAAGCAACTATCGGCACGATTAATCGGTAAAACTGATGTATCGTCTACCTCTACTAAATGCATGAAATCAAGCTTGCGTAACTAGAAGCATTTGCATATATTTTGGGCCATATCCTGCAGATAATTTATACCCACTTGCGTTGTGTTCTGACACATTTTGAAACACAACAACACACTAAATCGAGCTTGCATAGCTTCACATACTAGCTCAGAGTATATTTTGACCCTCCAGACAGATGATAATTTATGTACTCACTGCTGGCGATGTGGTGGCTCTCTTGGACCTGCGGAAAGGTGTCTATCTCGTGGTAAATGTGAGATAGGCCTGTTTCTCTGACACCTGGATCAAGGACCACAGGGTTCTCGCCCACCGTGACCTCACTGGCCCCCATCATGGGATTGGTGGGTGGGCCACCGATTGACATCTCATAATCAGGAGGGATGTCATCAGAGCAGTATTTATTGGGCTGTTTGGACAACAAATTACAGCATTATTAAGAAGACATTTATACAATGTACAATGCAAGGTCATATTCAAGTAAGTACGACTGAGCACTAACAGCACAGAGTAAGGTATGTTATACAGGAAGTAGACCACTCTTACCGGGATGCCCAGGGCCTTGAGGATGTTCATTTTACACATGGGACAGGTTCTGTGCTCCAGAAGCCAAGGGTCCACACAGTTCTTATGGAACACATGACTGACAAAAACAGCACAGTGAAAGCAGAGCAGTTAGAGAAACACTTTACGGAAAGAGATATGTCTAACTCTACGACTACATTGGAAGCAATCAAGGTTATATCTGAATTCATCATTTGAGTCTGTGATTTCTTGTGACGCATGTCTGAAATCTTACCGACAAGGCAGTGTCCTGACGACATCATTAGGTTTGTAGTCTTCGATACACACTGCGCAGTTGTCAAAGTCTGACTCAGTTTCCTAGAAACAGGAAATGCAAGAAGCAGGGGTTGTGAGTAACCATATGTGGGCATCTGTACACAGGTCCGGCCCGTCCTACAGGCAAAACAGGTGGCCGCCAAGGGCCCCGATGTGCCTGGGGGGACCCCGTGAAGGCACGAACACGTGTAAAGTAAATGAACAAATCAACAGATTAAGAAACAGTGATGACTTTTATTTTGAAATTCTCCACAGTCCAATGGTTTCTACCACGCATGTACTTCAGGAGACCATGCAACGTGCGTGGACCTGATCATTTAACATACAAATCCCAATGATGGTGAAAACTAAAAACAACATATTAAGTATAAAATGAGCTCTGAATAATCACGAATAGACAAATAACTGAAAGTTACAACAAATAAAATAACAGCAGTATATCTAAAATTGGCAAGAAGTAAAGCTAAGCAGTACACACTAATCTGCATAATTTATTCATAATGAAAATTATTGCTGGGTACTTGAGTGCCGCTTATTATAACAGTATTATTAGACACAGATCGCACCTTGCTGAATAATGCTCACGTCTGACAGAAACACAGGAAATATGTTATAGTTGCTTTGTGGCTATTTGAGTAACTTTGTATAAAGGATAGCAGAAACAGCACTTGTCAAATCATTAGGGCTTTTCACGTTTAGTCAAGAATAATCTTCTGGGGAAGGAATTCAGACACTGTCGATATAAAGATGCAAAAAACTCACATAGAGTGAAAATATGAGCAATTAATCTGGAAAATAGCCAAGCCACCCCATCTGCAAAGATCTCTGCTCTCTAAGATGTATGTGTTTATTCTTTACATTTGTTTACAAATTTATTGTGTTTATATTTTGTGCTCTAAATACACATTTACACATATGTGGGTAGTTGCTATTGAATTTCAACCATTGTCAGCCGTGTCCTATACTATTACAACTATCTCAATCAGCATTTTCTTAGTTTGTGTTACTTTAATGGTAACATTTCTGGTTGTATTTGTTAACATTAGTTAACTACTGTACATTAGTTAACATGAACTATCAATGAATCGTAGTTAATGTTGATTTCTACATATACTAGTACATTTTTTACATTTACATTAGTTAATACAATATGAACTAACATGAACAAACAATAAAAAAAATATTTGTATAAATTAACTTTAGCAAGATTAATAAATGCAGGAAAATTGTACTATACATTGTTAATGATACCTAATGCAAACCTTGTTGAAAAATGTTACCCAGTAATGTAAACAAGTTACCCAGTAAATACCATGTAAACAAGAATGCCGATTTCCTTACGCCGTTTAAGGGATTAAGAGAAAGTGGTTTAACACACCTAGGTTTCTCCCGGAGAAAGCTGCGTATGTGGCCATGTAAACACATAAGTGCCGTTTTAACTGGTTTTTGAAGAGTGCGTTTGCACGTGGAACAGACCGAATAAGGATGGAGCCTAAGTCAACAAAACATTTCTGGGAGTACAGTGGGAAAAGCACAACACTATTAACAGTATCCATTTATACACACAACTGTAAAATATCGACGGTCCCTCACGTTCACGTATATGCACTCGTTCATTGAGGGAATCGCGGAGTTTTAAATTAGAGGTAAACCCCACTATTAAAGTGCAATTCCACTGCATATCACGATGGAAAGTTAAGGAAACAAACATGGCAACAACTCTGGAATATCTGTAAATAAAGCGAAGCAACAGAGAATAAAATAATGAAGTCTTCCTCAGATCCCATGTTTGTTATTTACACAAGTGTCGCAGGATAATTACGTTGCTGTGGAGAAAGCTGCATGTAACCGTGAGTAAAGAGTACACTTCTTATACAGTGCATGTAAACAAGAACGCTGCTTTCTCGCAATATGCCGCTTTCTGGTGTCCATGTAAATGTAGTCAATAAGAACTAATCACAAATGGGTTTCAGGTTAAACTCTTACTGATTAACCCTTAAATGCATGGGAACTGAAACATACACTCTTACATATTTGGGTCTTTAAAGACCCGGCACTTATGTCTATCACAAATTGATCTACAAAATGCTCAGATAGTTTCACATTTTCTAAATGTTTTCAAGACTATTAGAAAATAATAGGATAAAATATATTTTGATGTTTTATTTTTCATATATCAAAGAGATAATGTAACAAATCTACAACAGGATTCATTACTTCCACACTGAAATTTCATGAGACGCACCTGGCTGTCAAAAACATATTGAGCTACACATAACACATAAGTATTTTCTCAGGCACTTATTGAGTCTAAACAGATGCACAACTTTTTTTAATTTCAGAACTACACCCAAATGACAATAGTCAAATCAAACTGTTCATGTGTTAAACTTGCTATAGTTTACTTCAATGTTGTTTCTTTATCAGATATCAATGTCAAATGTAAATCAAGTCAATCAATGAAACAAAAAAAATAGAAAAAAAAATAATTTTTATATAACACTTTTATATATATATATATATATATATATATATATATATATATATATATATATATATATATATATATATATATATATATATATAAAAGTGTTATATAAAAAGTAGTATTATTTTTTTTTTTTTCAATTTTGCCATTTTTTTGTTCTATACTATTTATAAGAGAGAGATTGAGGAATACTAAAAAGATGTGGGCACAACTCCAAAAAAATGGATGAGGTACAGGGGGTGAAATGAGGTCCCGTGTCACTAAAGACCCGAGGTATGCGTTTAATGGTTAATAGCGTACAAGTCTTTTTATTGGAGTCATATAAAGCAAAAAGACATGTTGAAATAATACATATTGAATATTGCAGGCATTTATGAATATAAAATATTTGAGAATTTATGTTAATCAACAAATTTTATCAAATATATTTTTGTAATTCTTAAAAAAAAAAAAAAGGAAGTGGTGCATGCCTGTGCAAAAGTCACCTCCACAATGCTAGAGTGTCTTTCCAGCAACCTTCGTGGATGACATTTAAGACTTTTGAAGACATTGTGATTTTAATGTTAATGTGAATTTTAGACATTTTTATACTTTTAATGAATCCACTCTCCCTCTAGAAATGAGATTATTCATCAGGTATATTGAACTAAGTGTTGACTATTGAGTTGAATCAAAACAGTGCCTTACCTTGTCACCCTTCCGGATAGTTCGTATTTGTAACTTGCTTATGGCCTTTTTTGCAGCATCCCCCAATCGCCTCTGCAAAACACATGAAACATGCTACATTGGTTTTTAGACGAACAAATCAAAACACTGCGGTTCTGTTAAAGATCACCAGTGAAAATGCTTCTTTTTTTCATTACAAATTATATTATGAACATAATTTTGGTGAAAAAATGGCCTTTTTTTATTATTATTTTTAAAGGCGTTAACATGGTCAGACTCTTAATAATAATAATAATAATAATTCCTTACATTTATATAGCGCTTTTCTAGGCACTCAAAGCGCTTTACATAGTATAGGGGGAATCTCCTCAACCACCACTAGACTCTTCTAAATTGTTTATTTCTTAAAGGAATATTCTGGGTTCAATACAAGTTAAGCTCAGTTGAAGCATTTGTGGTATAATGTTTATACCAAAAATTATTTCGATTCATCCCTTTAAAAAAATACAATAAAATCGAGGCAGTTAATTTGGAAGTGAATGGGGCAATTGTTTTTGAGGGTTTGAAGGCAGAAATGTGAAGCTTATCATTTTATATAAGCACTTACATTCATTCTTCTGTTAAAACTCATGTATTATTTGAGCTGTAAAGTTGTTTAAATCATCATCTGTACATTTGTTTTAGGATTTGCAGCATTACATTGTCAGGGCAAGTTGTAAAATTGGATATAACTTAACACAGAAAAGGTAATTAAGCGATTTTATCACACTAAAATCATGTTTGCATATATAATGTTTACGTCTTATGGCTATACTTTTTGAAACAGCGAGTATTTCAATGTTTATGGTTTGGACCCTTTCACTTCCATTGTAAGTCTAAGTAAATTTTATGTAATATTTTACAATAATTTAATGTAGTAATAAATAAATGTGGAAATAAATAAATATAGTAATACATAAATAATTAGATAAAAGTATAAATACTAATTCATGTTAGATTTGACACACATTCATACACATACACACTCTCACCTATGGGGCAATTTAGAATTTCCAATTCACTTAACATGCATGTTTTTGGACTGTGGGGGAAACTGAAGCACCCGGAGGATAACCACACGAACACGGGGAGAACATGCAAACTCCACACAGAAAGGCCCTGGGTGAGCCGGGACTCAAACTGGGGACCTTCTTGCTGTGAGGTGACAGTACTAACCACTGAGCCACCGATTTTTTAAATCCTAACACTTTCAGATTTTTCAGACTATTGGACTGCACTGCTAATTGGACGATATTTGGCCATTTTGAGGTTAGTATAGACCGATAACCAGGTCTAGGTGAAATCAGAATATTTGTTCACATTTCCTGCAATTTCTGTGAATGACGAATACCTAGCAATCTGTACGCTTCACGATTAATGGAAATGTTAACTCCACCTTGTGTCAGTTCCAAAATTTACAGACAGCCTCGTCAACGAATAATAAACAATTTATGTTTTCAAGTAACTTTGAGTGAATTTTAAGTAAAAACTGTGTACACTGAATGCTCAGCAATGTCATATTTGTTAGCGTGACACCACAGCACCTGGTTGCGGTCTCGTGCGTTGGCGTAGCGGAACCGTTGGATGTAGTAGAAGACGAGCCAGGCGAGAGAGATGATCATGAGGACGATGAAGGAGATGGAGACGAACACCACAGAGGTGCGGCTGACATATTTCTGCAGGTTGCGTGTGCCGATGGTGATGTGCATCGCCACGGTGATGTTCTTCTCCAACAAGGCCACAATCTCACGACCTTTGGGCTCCGGAATCATAATAGCAACCACATCACTGGTACCTAAAGGGATGATGTTGCATCAAATATCAAATAAGCACTCAAATCCCAAACAAAATTCTGAAACTTGTCTGATGTTTTAAAGTAAGTAATTGGCTAGATTTTTGCCAATGTTTAAGTCTGGTATTCTTAAATCACCAATGGACACATAGCGCAGAATGTCCTTTGATTAAACGTGAGTGTGAGTGACTTTAAGGTCCCTTCATGATCCCGTGTGGCAGCACTGGTGTGCAGCAGGCCTGTGCTGCTGATACTGCGATACAGAGGTAAAAATAGAGCTGCTGTGACAGCTCACCGTGTGCAGTCTGCAGTTATTATTAAAAGTGACAGCACAGCTGCAGGTCTGTTTGTGTGTCTCTGATGGACTCTTACATCATAATAACTCATTACATCAGCGCTCTTATTTGATCTGATACTCAGTATCAAGCATGAGTTTGCCTCCACTGATTCCATCACATAGACATCTATCTATCCGTCCGTCCGTCCGTCCATCCATCCATCCACACAGAATATGCTAGTAATGGCATAGCAATTACTCAGAACAACCTAATAATGGCCTAGCAAAGCAACCACCCAGAACACCCTTACAATGTCCTGGCAACCACTCAGAATATGCTAGTAATGGCCTAGCAACCAGCCAGAACACCCTAGCAATGGCCTAGCTACCACTCAGAACACCCTACCAATGGCCTAGCTACCACTCAGAACACCCTAGCAATGGCCTAGCTACCACTCAGAACACCCTAGCAATGGCCTAGCAACTACTCAGAACACCCTTGTAATGGCCTAGCAACCCGCCAAAACACCCTAGCAATGGCCTAGCTACCACTCAGAACACCTTAGGAATGGTCTAGCAACCACTCAGAACACCCTAGCAATGGCCTAGCAACCACCCAGAACACCCTAGCAATGGCCTAGCAACCAGGACATTTAAATGCAGTAAATATGCTTCTCACATCTGACACACGCATCTCCGCAGCGCAAATGAAGCGTGCTTTCGCACGAACCGCCACAGTGCACACTAATGTGCTCCAGAGATAGAGCCAGAGCTCAGCGCAAAGCGGAACTTACGCGATTCAGTCGGGCTTCACTCAATATAACGGTGGCCGGCGGAGACCACAAAACTTATGTGACCCATTTGAATTTTACAGAGATTGTTCTAGTAAAAAAAAGCTCTATATGGAGGAAGCCGAACCTCTCAAACTGCTATGCCCTGACATTAAACAGCACTAACGAGGTAAACAGACTGCAGTGTGCCATGCATCAACATCAATTCCAAGGTTTTTAAAATACACATCATTACTCAAGCTAAAATGTTTTTACTTCAGTAACACTAACTTGTATAAATGCAAATTAAATCTGTTATGTCGAAACTATAAAACTAAATGTTTTATTATTAATTTAATGCCTAATTATTCTCTCATCATTCACTGCACACACCTTTGATCCAAACCCTTAGGACTTACTTTCTTCTTTGAATGGATTTTTTTTTCCATTTATGGTAAAAGGTGCAATGAAAGTAAACAGTGACTCCATGGAATTATTAACTGTGAAAGCTGTAGTTAAAGATTTCTTAACGTGTTTAGGCTATTCGTTTTTCATAACATATAGCTTATTTTTCAGAAAAGACTATCCTTAATATTAGCCTAACCACGGTATTGTGTTCACTCCACTGGCTACCTGTAGCTGGCCATATTAAATTCAAGGCTTTGACTCTGGCCTTCAGGACAGCCAATGGATCCGCACTGTCTTCTTCAATTCACTTCTCCAGGTCTATACTCCAACTCGCTCTCTGCGGTCTATGAACGGGCGGTGCTTGGTGGTCCCATCACAAAGAGGCTCAAAGTCTGTTTCACGATCGTTCACTTTCTCTGGTCCTCTGTGGTGGAATGAGCTTCCAACCTTCACACGATCTGCTGTTACCATCTCAACATTCAAGAACCAGCTGAAAACACATCTGTTCCGCAAGCACTTAACCAATCCACACTAACTGCACTTACTATTGAACTTAACTTGCATTTACTGTAAAAAACATATATATATATATTAGTACAGTAAGTGCAAGTTACTGTAATTTCAATAGTAAAAAGTTCAAAGAATGTTGAACTTTGTATGAAAGATTGCTTGCTATGTTCCTCATTTGTAAGACTCATTGGATACATTTGTCTACTAAATGTAAATTGTGGATCCACTCATGGTCTGACCTGTTGTTATGGCCTTTATTATTAAAAATGCCACTGTTAAAAAATGGAAGAACAGTGGTAAATTTTCATGAAGGCAAGTACAATTTAGAAAAGTTAAAGGGGTTAAAATCTGAACTTCCGTGGACAAGTGGACAAATTATTGACAAAGTTGTCCTCCTTTTCTCTTCTAACTGGTCATGTTTGCCTTCAGATATTCTAAGAGATGACTTAAATCATTAGGCCTGTGTCCTGCTAAACTAATATCATTCTTGTTCAAATAAAATGTCCAAAGAAATGCATGCAGTTACAGTCTCCAGTTACCTTTATCACTTTTTGTGGGGTGGGAGTTTTTGGCTAATGAAAATGCTGAGTGGCTAGTGACTTTGGAACACTACTAGTCACAGTGGCTGATGAGCCAAAAAAGTTCATGTCAAGCCCTGCTCACAACCACTCAAAATACCTTAGCAACCACTCATAATACCCAAGCAATGCCCTAGCAACCACCCAGAACATCCAAGCAATGCCCTAGCAACTACCAAAACACCTTAGCAACCTCGCAGAACACTCTTGCTGCAACTGCCAAGCAAACACACAGAAAAATTGAGCAAGCACCTAGAATGAGCTAGGACAGAGTCATATAATGTAGGGACCTGTGTAATGTCTAGGGATCTGAATATACAGACTTGAAGTGGAATCTTTTGACTTGGGCCAGAAAGAAACCACCTTGCAACAACCCAGAGCACCCTAGAAAGCACATAGCAACATGCTAAAAACATTCAGAATACCTTAGCATAGACACCACCATTGGAACCACCCAAAACACCCTAGCATCGGGCAGGGCCAGTCAACCCATTAGGCGACATAGGCGAGTGCCTAGGGTGGCATCGCTTCGGGGGCAGCGATCTACCAAGCCAGTAAGTATGTGTTCAATCTGTGTCGAACAAAATGCGCCCTGTGTGTTCCGATGACGTGTTGTCGTGCCCCCCATGGAACAAATAGACCATGTACTAATGCCTTACTACTATACTACTCTTACTGTGAGAGTATTATGGATAGTATGCCATTGTGAACACGGCCATAGACTCACGAGCGCGGGGCTCGTGAATCGAAGTGATGCCCGATGCGTGAATTAATCAGTCTTTTGATTCGGTTCTTCTCAATGAATTTGTCTAACGTGCGGACTGAATCTTTGAAGCTCTTTGTCACGCAGTAAAACAGTAACGGGATGCTTTAGAGGACAGACAACAAAAACAACGCTGAATGAAGTGGATATTTACATACAATTCATTGAAACAAAACCTGCAGCAGCATTCAGTCATGTGCGAGTGCAGTCTGTGAACGATTGTCTACTGCAGGTAAAGATACTTTCTAAATAAAAGCGTATCAAAACACTTACATTACACGAAAGCGCTTAAAAGTACCAAAACCAAACCATGTTTTTTGGACATGTTCTTTGGAGTAGCCTTCCATATCAATCCCATGATACAAGCCTACTGTATATAATAAAAATACCAAGGTTTTACCATATTGTACCATCACTGTACCATGATACTGCCACAGCAGGCATTTGAGAAAGATAACTTTGATAAACTTCATCTTGTGCTGTGTACTGTGAAAAGGTGACAATATGTTTTTAGTCCATTCATTAATGCTACACAATATATATAGGCTACCTAAGAAAATGTTCAAAAGATGCTCCTAAAATCACTAGAAATGAATGCTTTGGTGCTGGAGGGTCTTGCCTAGGGTGCCAAATGGGATAGGACCGGTACTGGCATCAGGCAAGCACCACTCACATTTTCTTGATGAAAATGAAAAGATCTAGTTCAGCTGCTTGAAGCTCTGGACCTCTTGATCTCCAGCAGTGACTCACTCAACGTCAGCCTCACGATCTGAACAGGTTTCAAGTCAATCTCAAGCATAGAACTGACTACTTGCCATGGAAACTGACTGAGCTGTTCAGATTGTTAAACTGCTGGGATAAAACACAAAACAGGCTGGCCAAAATCATATTTAAGAGGGTGACAGAAATTGTTTTATACTAGGCCTATGCAAAATGTAGCAGGTCTAACACAAGTCAAACTGTTTACAGAGTGTATCTGCCAGCAGGTTTATCACCAGGTCACTCCCACATGCACGGTAATCCAGCAGCACGGCTGTGTTTTATATAACACTGTCCATCATATCAGTGTTTATGGCAGCCTAATAGAAGAATCAACATCACAGCTGAAAGGAGAACAGCTTCTGTTTGCATACCATCCTGAGCAGTTCTGACTATCAGAGAAGAAACACTCAGCCTCTTGAGCCTAAAATCCAATACGCAAATACCTTAAAGGGGCACTCAGTAATTTTTTCCTAAATGAATTTTGAAACATATGTATAAAATCATGAGCACTCACATTAAAATGAAGACTCCAGTCATATCAGTCACCTAATAAAAGCGGTTTTATTCTACAAGGAGAGGGTCCACACATGGGGGCGGCCATGTTAGAATCACATGACCAGCCGAATACTACTCGCTTAATCTCAGTAACCGTCCTGTTATTGGACACTTTCACTCATGGATTAAAGTAATCATGGCTAATCATGAATAGTGATTTTCTACATAGGCATCAGTAACTGAAAGCTATTGTGTTTTAATGATGTTACATCCAGGCCACTAGGTGTCAGTGTCAGTACAAGATTAAAAATAAGTGCACCTTTACATGAGACATTTCATTTAATTTTATTTAGATTCTACTTCTTTAAGCAACAGATAATGCTACACTTGAATAATAATATCTAAATGTCCAAGATAAATTCATCTGAGAAGCAAAATTTCCATAAAGTATTAAGACTTATATTTTATATTTTATTAATATATTTTTTGTGGGTTTTGAGGTCATCTATATGCTCCTGTACTGCAAAATATTTTTTTTTAGCAGCTAAGTTTAAAGTTCCAAAAATTCTGGGGCCTGTGTAGCTCAGTGAGTATTGACGCTGACTACCACCACTGGAGTTGCAAGTTTGAATCCAGGGCGTGCTGAGTGACTAAGCAACCAAATTGGCCCAGTTGCTAGGGAGGGTAGAGTCACATGGGGTAACCTCCTCGTGGTCAAGATTAGTGGTTCTCGATCTCAATGGGGCGCGTGGTAAGTTGTGCGTGGATCGCGGAGAGTAGCATGAGCCTCCACATGCTGTGAGTCTCCGTGGTGTCATGCACAACGAGTCACGTGATAAGATGCACGGATTGACGGTCTCAGAAGCGGAGGCAACTGAGACTTGTCCTCCGACAACCGGATTGAGGTGAGTAACCGCGCCACCACGAGGACCTACTAAGTAGTGGGAATTGGGCATTCCAAATTGGGAGAAAAGGGGATTTTTTTTCCCAAAAAAATTCTTCCCAAGGCTTATCCCACTTCTTTTTTTTTTTTTTTGCTTGATTTTAGTAAATTGTTGCTATATTTAAGTATGCTTTATTTGTTTCAAGAGGGTGATTTTTGGTGGTATATAGCCTCACCGTTGATGGTGCCAACATATAATGTTTTCAAAATGTAAAGGACATGTGTACAGAAAGAGAGCTACTGGTGCTTTTGGGGAAAGAATGAAGAGGCCCTCAGGTAATGTTTACCATATAAAAGCAAAGATTTTACATAGTCAGCAAATCTCAGGGCTCCAATCTTCCTGGACTCTGGACTTTATGTTTGTATCAGAAATTTGCTTGATTGTCAAAATGTCAACCAAAAAAATCTTAATTCTATTACAAATATGCCTTATTTTCTATATTTTTGCCTTTGATTTTGGGGTGTAATGTGTCCTGGATATGTTACCATGAGATTTATCTATATAGAAAACTGAGAATACACAAACCTGCAACGATTGCAAACATTGACACAATCATTTCGCAACTAAACTAATAAATACCAAGTTCCAGATGTGTTCCAGATGTGTCACTAAATGCAAGTCAAGACAACATTTGTAGGGATTTTGTAATGCAGATTGTTGTTTTAATAAATGAATCATGTGAATCAATTATTTTTTTCTCTTTTTATTTATTATGCACAAGTAAAGTACTTTGAATATCCATTATAAGATGTGCTATGTAAATAAACTTGCCATGCCTTGTTTGACACCTGTCACTTGTGGAAAAAAAACAACACATGGACTCTTTACATATTCAAACAACCTACTGAACTGTTATTTTGTCATCTTGCTAAAGACACACAAATGCAAAAAGCATAATACCTCACAAAGTCTGTAAATCCACCACCTAAATTCAATCTGAAGAGTTAGGTTTTTCCACATCAGAGTCAGTGCCAGTTTCAGTGAAGACGCAATATCTCCCCATGGCATTGATTTATGGAGGGATTTCTTTATGTGGGGAAATTTCTGTTTTCCATTTCTTTAAGCCAAAATATTAAATGCCATCTTGTGGATTTTTTCCATTTATGGTGTCACTGTGCCAAGAGCCCTGGTTGGCACTGATGGCAGACACATAACAGGTCATTGTCACATGTTGATGCATTGCTACAGAAACCTAATGCAACAAATCAGTGTGATTGCCTTGACATACATTAACAATGACCTTTGCAAATGCACAAATCATGTGAGTCTCCACTTACCTTGATGTGGCATTGTTATGGTCTCATTGGAGTTGCTGGAGCCCACGTTGAATATGACCACAGCAGTAGCATTGAGACTGGCAGCATGCCTGATTTTCTCTCTGTATGTGCAGTTCCCTTTGGCTATCAGTGCTATCCATGGACTGTTGGGATTTGGAAGGGGGAATTTGGTATTACTGTCACACGCCTGCCTGTCCTGCAGAAGAGAAGGCATATATACAAAGCCCCTGGCATCCCTTTTAGGAGAGTGTTCCCCATATCTCCCACACTCAGTCTTCTCTGTCTTGATTTCAGATGTCACTGGATCCAGATAGGTGATGTTCACAAAAGCAGTGTACCATTCCTCTTTCTCTGCCACTGTGAAGTCCAGACACAGCAAATGCACAAAGCAAAAGGACAGTAGCCATGTAGATAAGGCAAGACTCCGGCAGGCTTGCGTTAGAGACATTGCCATGTTTCCAGAAATTATCCCAAAGAACAGTTTTCTAAGCTGGGAAAAATCCTTTTGGTCTTCCTGGTCCTTGATCCTGGTCTTCAATATGTGATGGTGTTTGAGTAATGCATGACTTGGCAACCCAGTAATAATAATAATAGGTAAGTTAATCAAAATACTTCCACGTCAAACTCCGTTGTCCTTTGAAAGTGGCTTATAGATGCAGTCCACCATCATGACGAGTCACCCAGCAGCATTTGCGCTTGTTGTGACGGTACCCACAAGGTTGCCAGATATTACGAACAAAACCCTCAAAAAATATTTTAATCTATTTTTAAGATTTAGGCATCTTAATTTCATAACAAATGTCAAATTAAATTAAAACACTAAATATATTACTTATTTTTAATTAATTAATTTTTTTTTATTTTTTTTTTTTTTAGGTAAAATAACATTTAATTTTTATGGAATTTTGAGTGTACATTTTGGAAAAATAATGCAGTGTATTTTTTTTTTTTTATTGCCAGGAGCATAAAAACACAAGATACAGTGATTTAAATATAAATTAAATAACGTTCGTTAAGGGGGAAAAAAACAAACAGATAGAGACATATAATAATAGTTATATGCAATATGTCATTGTGATGAGGAGAAGGGCGTGGCCGGGCGTGAGGGTGCACATCTCTGCTGATTGGGGCAACTCAGCGCCAGGCGTGCACCCTCATGGCCCGGCCACGACCTCCTCCTCGTCACAAACACATAATATAATTGAAGTAGAAGAACTCTTGGAACTCCTACAAACCTAAATCGAGGGAATCATTATTATTTATCCTTTAATTTTGCTCTTAAATGTCAAATATAATGTTACAACCATATATTCTTGATTTCTTCAGAGACTGTCCTTTGGATTCCAACAATGCAATTTGTTATATATTTTTTTCCTGAATAGCCCATCGTGCCATAGTTAGGGGCTGTTCACACCCAACGCTTTTTGAATCATTTTCTATGTAAACATGCACTAGATAGATGTCGATGACCATTTTGGTGCATCTCGCTGTTTATTCACACTGTCAACTTAAAGCTGAAGTATATCGTTTCTGCGACACTAGCGCCACCAAATGGAATTGCAAAAATAATGTTTTCAAAACAGCTTTCTGAACATGCCCCTTGTCTACTGTTGTTCAAACAGTCATATAGTCCCGCCCCCGACTCACGCCATTGGCTAACGTGGTTGGGTGGGGTCTAAGTGGGTCTCTCAAAACAAACACAGGGATTTTTAAAGTGCCACATAGACACAGTGTAACAGTTTTCGAGAAAATTTACCTATGAATGGCTTACTTTTAGTTGTCTCTGGATATTAAGCTGGGATAGAAGAAAGCATTTTAACACTGAACAAGTTACTCTTCAGCTTTAAAAAATAACTTCAAATGTTAAAAATGTGCCTAGTCGAGACAACTGCAGTCGTGTAGCCTTTTTTATTTTATATTAATTTTTTTGCACAAGGGCGTGTTCAGGGTATATGGCCCCTTAGAATTGTTTAGCTATACTTCTTGCTACAATCTGTTATAAATCAACAATGTTCAGTACTAATTGTACACAATTTAGACAGAAGTCTTTCCAAAGTATTTACCTATATGGAAATGTCACAGTATTCATTTGGGACATCACAGAAAGTAGTACTCTGTATCCTTAAAAAATACTTTTAAATCTATTTTTGCTGGGTAAAATCTAAAATAAATAAACAATTCAAATGACACTTTTATTACATACGCTATGATAAATGTCTAAACTGTGAAATGCAGTGTAGTGCAGTAGATCTAGCTGCTAGAGGATCTGGCAACCCGTTTAGAAGCTCCTCCATTGCCTTCATGTTTACAGGGTTGGGAGGGTTACTTTTGAAATGTATTCCACTACAAATTGATCTTGTTTTAAGGATTTTTAGATATTTTTACAGGAAAACAATACATAAATTATTATCAAGAATACGATTTTTGCCCTAATATCAAAGGTCTTACTAGAAAAAAAGAAATTATGATCCAACATGAATTTTCTTGTTTAAAAAATATGATTGTGCCTGGTGAACATGTGCATGTGAAATGGCTAGAAATAGCATTTTAGCTTAGCGTAAAGCTGACAATTTACACAAGGTTTATTTCTATTTCTTCTGCTCCAAACTTACTTCAAATGTACCTCTCTGTCTGCTCGTATGAATGTAACACGTCATAAGAAAGTGTTTCACTGCTGTTCAAATGCACTTTGTATCGCATCATATATGTATTTATATGTATAAATGTTTTCCATCTGAAAGGACTAAATATGAAATGAAACAAATGACAATAAAATGCAAAGTAATCTCTTCAGTAATCAAAATACTTTTTGAATGTAACTGTATTCTAATTACCAATGATTTAAACTGTAACTGTAGTGGAATACAGTTACTTATATTTTGTATTTTAAATACGTAATCCCGTTACATGTATTCCGTTACTCCCCAACCCTGCATGTTTTATACTATGTCTCCCATTAATCTCCCCCCTTAATAGCCAACATATATTGGTTTGAAAATATTTATCTCTGCAAATATTTTCAATATTATGAGACTGTAATAGACTGCACAATCTAACTCACAAACAACACATCCGCTTGTGAATATAGGCGGAACTGATAATAGCGCCGGGATGTTTCAGTACGGCACAATTTATCGTTGCACACGGCCTGAGATCCGCCTGGTTTCTTCGCGATAAAAACTGTTTTACTGGTATGTTTACAATGACAGATATGGTCGATTATTTAGCATTGAAATGTAAATGAATGCAGAGACATTAGTAAAAGTAGCTGTTAAGAAGACATGTTTATTATGATATCGTCAGTTCACTCGTGTATGTTCACATGCTGTTTAAGACGAGTGATAATTCTGTAAATCTGTCACTGCATATTTACTTTTCATGTTATCTTTGTGACATTGGAGGTGAAAGATGCCTAAGAAGAAGACCGGAGCTCGTAAGAAGGCTGAAAGTCGTAAGGAGCGAGAGAAACAGAGTCGAGCAAACAGAGAAAATGTCGATGTGGCCAAACAGCCGTGTAATGCAACCATGGTAAAAAAAAAAAAAAAAAAAAAAAAAAAAGGGTCATTCTACAATTGCAGCAGATGCTGTCACTTACTCTAAATAGTCAGAAATGTACATTATTCCTACAGAAACTATATATTTAAATATGTTTAATCCTCCTATTGTCTTAGGGTCATTTTTGACCCGGGACAGGTAAAGAATAGGTTATAAATATGAAACAGTTTTTGGTACTGGAACCAAACGTAATGACTTTGTAAAGACCATAAAATAATTTTATATATATATATATATATATATATATATATATATATATATATATATATATATTATTTTAAGAGTGAATAAAACCTTCCTAACCTTTAAAAAGTTCTTTTAACAATCATGTTACTCCATTAATATTCAGTATAAATATTTTTTCCCTATCATTATACACTTTGGGACCACAATAAAAGGCGGTTAAGGTGGGTCTTTAGTGCTGTTGTACACTAATCAAAAATTTATGCATTTTTAATGGTTTCTATACGGGTCAAAAATGACCCGAAGGTCAAAAGGAGGGTGCAGTTTCTTAAAACAATAGGAGGGTAAAGACATTTCAACTTTAATAGTATAAACAAACAGTATAAAAATATATTGTAATTAATATTTACATTTATTTTAATTATGAATGTCTTTTAGACTAAAAAAAAAATACAGTGAAAATAGGGAAGTCACTGCTCTATAATGCCAATGAACGGAAATGTTTTGTTTAAAAAAAGTAATAAAAGTAGCAGAAAGGTTTTTCTTTCAATTTCTTTTCAATGTGTATATCTTTGGGAATCATAATAGTCCTTTTGGGAACTGTGTGTTATTAAAGGTGCAATATGTAATATATTTACTGTACTAAAGCATACAATTATCATAATATGTTATTAGTGATTTAGGAAACATGCTAAGTTGAAATACTGGCTTCTCCGAAAACAGTGCTACAGCCAGTATATTCTACTTTGAAATGTCCGGGCAGGAATTTCTGTTTGTGTTTTGGCCTGTGTGATCCCGCCCACTGCCCATTTCCCAATAGTATTTCGACACCCCGGGTTGCCAGATTTGAAACAAGTTAGCGAACAAACACAGCACGCTGCAGCCATGGAAGCCAGCAATACATCTAGCTAACATTGACAGAGTAATAAAAATATAATTTGCAAACAATACAAATATTGCAAACTTATACATTAGCTGATTAACTTGCAGTGTAATGCTCGTCGCTTGCCATTGTCAGTTTGCTCGTTCCTGTTGCGTGTCCTCAACCTGGCAACCCGTCTGAGGCGGGGGAGACAACTCTCTCCAATATTTTGAATTTGGACTGCAGTACCCATTTTAAACGCTTGATGTCAATGTTACATATTGCTCCTTTAAATATCTAGTTTTTATTCTGTGTATTTGTTTGAATCCTAGGGGAAAAATCCCATTGGATTCCTGTTGGATTGGATCCAAATTATTATAGAAATTCCAATATAAATTTTTACTAGGGTTCGGACTGCTTTCAACTCATGTAGATTTCACTGTAATACATTTTCCCATTTGGTGCATTAATGTACTTTTTCTCTTTTTACTTTTCAGGAATGTGATAAATGTCAAAGGTAAATTCACAAATTGATTGTGTCTGCTTGGAATAACATCAGTTATAATAAAATCAGTTATATTTATCGTGGTTTTCTTTATTTTTTATGTTTTTGTACAACAGTTACAATCAGTGTGGAAGAAACAGAATATTTAATTGTATTCTTTTCTTTTGCCAGGCGCCAGAAGAACAGGGCATTCTGTTATTTCTGTTCATCAGTGCAGAAACTTCCCATGTGTGCACAGTGTGGTAAGAACTGATGTTTTGCATGTTCATATGGGCTAATGCATAGGTTTATCCACAGTATGCACTTCTTGCATACTTTTGGAAAAGAGGAAAAAATAGAATCACATGACCAGCCGAATACTACTTGCTTAATCTTAATAACCGTCCTGTTATTTGACACTTTCACTCACTGATTAAAGTAATCATGGCTTACTGTGTATACTACATTTCTATAGTGGCATCTGAAACTGAAAACCATTGATTTTAAATGAGGCTGCATCCAAGCCGCTAGGTGTTGTTCAAGATGACACAGACAAAAGTTACTGAGTGCACCTTTAAGGCGGGGCTTACTTGTCAAAAGTTTAATTACCGGTGGATTCCTCAGGATGGAGGTCAGCAATACTAAGAGGAAAAGCTATGATTTATGTTTTATTTAAATGTTTTTGGGCAACATGTAGGCCTGGTCAAAAGGGATAATTTACCAAAAATTACAGTTTTGTCATCATTTATCCTAATTTGTTCCAAGCTCGTATGACACACAAAAGGAGATGTTGAGCATAACGTTAGCTGTGGATATATAATAGATTTTTTACTTCCCAAGTGAGTTCTGGGGTGAAAGTTCTACCTGTCAATCAACCGCTGCCCTAAAACAACATTTTTAAAATTTTGCCGGTTACATGTGACTTTAAAAGGAAATAACCATCGGATCAGACAATTTAAAAATGTGCATATACAGGCACAAGTTCACAGAAATTTTACAGTGTGCCTGATATCAACATAAAGTGACACAGGTGAGAAGCACACATCTGTAGCTCAGTTAACATCAGTACTCTATGAAAATAACTGGGAATTCTGTTTTAAATGTCAGATTAAATGCTAGTATAATTGTGAGAAACGGCACTTTTTTATGCTTTTTATTTCTTATTAGTGCTGTCAGTCGATTAAAATATTCAATCATGATTAATTGCATAATTTTTCATAGTTAATCGTGATTAATCGCATAATCTTTCATAGTAAATCGCGATGAATCGCATAATCTTTCATAGTAAATCACGATGAATCGCATAATCTTTCATAGTTAATCATGATGAATCGCACAATCTTTCATAGTCCCTCTTAATTGCATAATCTTTCAAAGTTAATCGAGATGAATCGCATAACCTTTCATAGTAGTAAATCGCGATGAATCGCATAATCTTTCATAGTAAATCACGATAAATCGCATAATCTTTCATAGTTAATCGTGATTAATCGCATAATCTTTCATAGCTAGTCACGATGAATTGCATAATCTTTCATAGTAAATCTCATAGTTAATCATGATGAATCACATAATCTTTCATAGCTAGTCGCGATTAAGCGCACAATCTTTCATAGTCCCTCTTAATAGCATAATCTTTCATAGTTAATCGCGATGAATCGCATAATCATTCATAGTAGTAAATCGCGATGAATCGCATAATCTTTCATAGTTAATCATGATTAATCGCATAATCTTTCATAGTTAATCGTGATTAATCGCATAATCTTTCGTAGTAAATCGCGATGAATCACATAATCTTTCATAGTTAATCATGATGAATCGCATAATCTTTCATAGCTAGTAGCGATTAAGCACACAATCTTTCATAGTCCCTCTTAATTGCATAATCTTTCATAGTTAATAGCGATTAATTGCATAATCTTTCATAATCGCAATTAATCGCATAATCTTTCATAGTAAATCGCAAGGATTCGCATAATTGTTCACAGTTAATCGCGATTAATCGCATAATTGTTCACAGTTAATCGCGATGAATCGCATAATCTTTCATAGTTAATCGTGATAATTGCATATTTCATAGTGTATCGTGATTAATCGCAGATTTCGAAAGTGCTTAAATTTGACCCTATATGTACTTATTTTCCTGTCAAAATGCATTTTGTTCCTTCTTAGAAAATAAAACAGTATGTAACAATTGTTTTATTAAAGTTTTCCAAACAAAGTATTCCACAATATAAAGACAGAAGTGCACTAAAATAGCACCAATTTAAAGTCTAAGTAGGAGGTTAACTAATTGAAAAGTATTCAATGAATATGAAGTATTCATTGAAATGGACATTAAATCACTTAAACTCTACAAGATTAATTATGGCTATCCACTATGCTACAGCAATTGTGAAGTCGCATTCACATGAGTCACACTGTTTTGAACTCCACATGAAAAGCGCTTGCAGAGAACAACTTGTTTTGCTTTTTGTGCTGGCGTTGTGCATGTACATAATACTTTATCCAAATTGTCCGGTAAGACAGAAGTGCAACATGGCGCCAGGGAGACGCTGATGCTTCACTCCAGCGTGTAATGTGAATGCAGCTTTTTCACAGGTCCCATCTGGGTTTTAATTTGCACAAAAAATACGGTTAAGAAGTTCTTTCTCCACCAATTGATCCTTGACAGAGAATCACTGTTGTGTGTTTTTGTGGCGTGTGTAATGACCCTGAGCGGACACATCGCAAAGGTCCTGTCTTATTCCAACCAGTGTTCAGAACTCACTCCGAGCTGAATGAAATTGGTAAATGCATTAATCATGATAAGAAAAATGAAAGCGTTAAACATCTTAATCACATTCGTTAATGCATTCATTTCGACAGCTGTAGTTCTTATACCTTTTGCGCTTTATTAACATGCAGTAACATTCTGACATAATGATTTATATATGCTGTCATGAAATCAGAGACCATCCACTCAAAATCCCAACACAAGTGGTCAAAAAAGATGAATAGGACCAGGTGTTTATGGCGATGGTGCCTGTCCACTTGTGTTCAGATCGCCCGAAACGCATCTCTAATACCAGTCAATAAACAGAGCACGCACTGAGACACAGCGGGAGAGTGAAGTCAAAACTGATGCACAAGACGTGCATCCATCAGAGTGATGGACAGCATTTGGAATTATGCATCATTGTTTGAAACAAAAATCGGTAAATAATGGAAATTTTCTGGTTAAAGCAACCCCTGCGCCCAGCCCTAGTCTGTGGTATTTGGGTAATTTTCCAACAGGAGTTTTATTTCACAGAGGAAATAGGGAGTAAACATTTACACAATCTGCAGAAATGAATGGCCATGTGATGGAGATAATATGTGATTCCAGTCAAGAATGTATTCAAATTTGGAAACAACAAGGGCTATAATTTGGTTCAGATTTACCAGGAAATATGCAAAGGGTAACGTCGGGTGTGATGAGAGCGAATTTAAAAAACAGATTTCAAATGACCTCTGAATACACTACCAATTGGCTTTTGAGTTTAGGAATACCTTAAATGAAAACAGTTTACAGAATGTGTCCTTGTTCACTATTATTCCATCAAAAAGCATTTCCTCAAAGGGAGAATGTCCTGCAACAATATTTGTGCAGCCTTTTAAGCTGTTCTAGTTAGAAGACAATGCTTAATTTAGTTGATTTTGGAGATTGATTTTGTATACAGTGGCAAGAAAAAGTATGTGAACCCTTTGGAATTGCCTGCATACATGTTTTGTCTGATTTGTCTTAAAATCTGGAATGATCTTCATCTAAGTTACAGCATAATGAACAAACACAAACTGTTTTAATTAAGAACACACAAATTATTGTATTTTTCTTGTACATATTGAATACATAATTTAAACATTCACAGTTTAGGTTGGAAAAAGTATGTGAACCCCTAGACTAATGACATCAGAAGTTGGCAAACCTGGCATCCAATTAATTAAACAAGATTGGAGGTGTGGATTAGAGCTACTTTTTCTTATAAAAAGAACTCAAACATTTTGAGTTTGCCATTCACAAGATGTATCTGCTGACGTGGACCATAACTCGCAAAAAAGAGATTTCAGAATTCATCTGTCCACAGTTAGACAAATTGTCTATAAATGGAGATGATTAAGTACTGTGGCTACTCTCTCTAGAAGTGGCCATCCAGCCAAGATGACTCAAAGGGCACACTGCAGAATGCTCAACGAGGTAAAAAAGAACACTAGAGTGACAGATAAAGACTTGAAGGAATCATTGGAACTGGTTAACATCTCTGTTCATGACTCTACTATACTGAAAACATTAAACAGGTATGGTGTCCATGGCAGGACAACACAAAGGAAGCCGCTGCTTTCCAACAAAAACATTGCTGCATGCCTGAAGTTTGCCAAAGACCACCTTCACACTCCACAACACTACTGGGAAAATGTTTTGTGGACTAATGAAACTAAGGTTGAATTGTTTGGGAAGAACACGCAGCACTACGTATGGTGTTAAAAGGGCACCGCATACCAACATAAAAACATCATCCAAATGATGAAGTACGGTGGGGGGAGCATCGTGATTTGGGGCTGCTTTGGGGCCTGGACTGCTTGCCTTCATCAGGGGAAAAATAAATTCCCAAGTTAATCGTTGATAGCGTAAGCAAATTGTGTTTGTCTATACTTGTGACTTTGATGAAGACGAGATCACATTTTATGACCAATTTATGTAGAAAAGCAGCTAGTTCTAAAGGGTTCACATACTATTTCTTGCCACTGTATGTTGGCCATGTGACAACAACTAAAGTGATAACACTGTGGCACTATCAAAACATTGCTTTTTTTTTCTTCCAGAAATTATACAAGTAAGCTTTTTAACAGTTTCAATCAGATTTGTATTTATGTATTTCTCTTTATACAAAGGCAAAACTAAATGCATGAAGTCTTCAGACTGTGTCATAAAACATCCTGGCATTCACAGTACTGGAATGGGCATGGTGGTAAGCAAAAACAAGACCTTAAATGTCATCAATGAACTTGTTTTTTTTATACCAAGGACACTTACAAATTTACACTAGAATATGCTCTTTGATGATGAACATGAGTGGATCCATTGCCAAAGCAGTATTGTTTGTAACCACTAGGGCGCCATATGTGATTTCTGTGAAGCCTGGGTGTGCCATGGGAGGAAATGCTTGAGTACTCATGCCTGCTTGTGCCCCCTCTCTGATGCAGACTGCATTGAATGCGACCGCAATGTTTGGGAACATGGTAAAGAGCATCCAAGTGCCTCACCTCAATCATGTCTATGATGTATGACAGATAATGGCTGTACAGTTGATTAAATTATCTGCTTTAATATTGTTGAAGAAAGCAATAAATCCTTTTTGCTCATATAACCACTTTATTTTATTCAGGTGGTCGCATTTTCCGCTGCTCTTTTTGCCACAATTTCCTGTGCGAGGATGATCAGTTTGAACACCAGGCGAGCTGTCAAGTCTTGGACGCGGAGACTTATAAATGTACGTCTGTCTTGTTTGTAATGATGTCATAGATATTCATGTTTTAAACTACAAATGTACTTAACATTACTGTGTCTTGTCCAAATTTCAGGTTTATCTTGTAATCGACTTGGGCAGCATTCTTGCCTTCGATGCAAGGTTAGGATTTTTATTATTTTTCTCTCTCTCCATTTTTTTCATTTTGATCTGTTTTTTTTCACCATTTTGTTATTACCTTTTTGCCCATGAAATGTACATATCTTTCCATGTAGTCTCTCAATTAATGAGTTCACCTAAAATACAGGATATAACTTTAGACAGACTGCATTGGCTTGTAACATTGCTTGAAATCCTTCATAGGCATGTTTCTGTGATGACCATGCTCGAAGCAAAGTTTTTAAGCAGGAGAAAGGCAAAGCTCCTCCATGCCCAAAATGTGGACATGAAACTCAGGAGACCAAAGATCTCAGCATGTCCAGTGAGTGATGTCTCCCATCTACAGTTACTGTCCATTTGATCTAATTGCTGATATCTGAAGAGGGAAGAGAAACTGTTTATTCAATACAGTTACAATTAGGCTAATCTAAAACGCAGAATGGCCTAGTACAATTTCTATGTCGCAAAAAGCTGAAATATAATAATTCAGTAAATTTTGTTTGTTCAAATTGTGCAGCCCCAATAGAACTCCTAGTTTTGGTTTGAATGTTGCAGTTA
The DNA here is from genome assembly GCF_019703515.2 of Myxocyprinus asiaticus. NCBI lineage: Eukaryota > Metazoa > Chordata > Actinopteri > Cypriniformes > Catostomidae > Myxocyprinus > Myxocyprinus asiaticus. Next base: position 3,955,097 of record NC_059350.1, read on the forward strand.
GATATCTGGTTCCAACTGAATGTCTTTTCCTTGATGTTCTTGCAGCTCGAACGCATAAATTTGGTCGTCAGAGTGGTGCAGATGAAGACGGATATGGTGCATCTGGATACAGCAGTTACTGGAAAAATGAAGAATACGGAGGAGACCAAGCGGAGGAGGATTTTGAAGATGATGATGACTTTGATGAAGAGGAAGAAGACGATGATGATGAGGAGGAGGAAGACGATCCTGAGGTCGAGGATTCGCTTTCAAATCTGAACTTGGGAGCAAGTTGTGAAAAAGCCCAATAAAATTTTAGATGATATTCAGCACATATATATATATAGAACCAGATTTAAGTGTGCTGTCTTAAAGAGAGGTTTTCAGCCCAATGAAACTCTTGAATGTAGATAGCATTGGTATTGGTATCGATGTGTGCGAAATAAAAATTCCATTTCTGACTTTGGCGTATTTTTGAATTCAAATACATCTGAAGAAATGTTTTTAAAAGTCAGTTGTTTGTCTTTTTTTTTTTTTCTAGGTCTTTGTATGTCATTAACAGGTATGTCAGTGTGTAATTCATTTTACAGAATCCAGATGAATAACAAAACGTCAGATTCTTAAGTCATTTTAACAACTTGCCTTATTTTAATCTCAAATAAAAAAATAACAAGCCTATAGGAGATTCCAAAGGGAATCTGTAGCTTGAAAATGGTAATTACACTGCCTGGCCAAAATAAAAAGTCACATACTCTAATATTTCGTTGGACCGCCTTTAGCTTTGGCTACGGCGCACATTCGTCGTGGCATTATTTCGACAACCTTATGCAACGTCACAACATTTATTTCCATCCAGAGTTGCATTAATTTTTGGCACACTCCGTAAAGTCTTCTCCAGCACATCCCAAAGACTTTCAATACGGTTAAGGTCAGGACTCTGTGGTGGCCAATTCATGTGTGAAAATGATTCCTCATGCTCCCTGAACCACTCTTTCACAATTTGAGCCCGATGAATCTTGGCATTGTCGTCCTGGAATAAGCCGTCACAGAGACCGGTGAGATATCTCAGGACACTTATTTCATTAATATCTTATTTATTAATATCCATGAATAAAATCGCCAAAGGCACATTTAATTTAGCTGCGTCTAACTTTTTTGTTTCGCAATACCGCGTTCAGTCTGAATGATTTCTTAATATCCCTATTATGTCTAGATTAGGGGTTTTCAAACTTTTTTGTGCCAAGGACCCCCAAATTTGATGATCCCCTTGTGAGGGACATTTACCACCCACCCCTAACTCTAACCCTGTGTGATAAAATTAGTAAACATGATATTATGAAGATTTTTTTGTTTGCAAAATTAAATAATTGGCTTTTATATTGTTCTAAAGCCAAAGTAATTTGTTAAAATATTATATGGAAATTAATGACTTTTTATTAAGTTGACAGTGTATTTTTCTTATGCTTAATTTTAGATGTATAAACCCAAAGAGAAACATTTTAAATTCTAGTCAATAATAATAATAATAAAAAAATATTTCAAAATTATAATTGTACTTAATATTAAATTATATATTATTTGTAAAAAGCACTATATAAATTAATTAGCAAAAGTATTTAAAAAAAATTCAAAGCAGCTTTACAGAGAATAGTGCATTACAACCCTCATTTCTTACAAATAAGATTTAATAATATAATATATGAAATTACAGTATATACCAGTTTATAGTAGTATTTTATTTCTTGCTATGGCTGTCTATATATATATATTAGTGATTAATCTAACGATTTCAGAATGAAACTAATTATGTGAAATAATGTCAACATTTTTACACTTTTTTTTTTTTTTTTTTTTCAGAAATTTTTGTGGACCCCATAGCACCCCCTTGCGGCCCCCTGGGGGTCCCCGGACCCCAGTTTGAAAACCCCTCCCGAGCGCATGTTATGTCAGTGGCCAAAGGGACTTTTTCGTTGATTTAAACGATTTCACTCGGGTCCGAAATCACTGAGGGGTTTACCACCCAAAAAAATACAAAAATAAAACGTGTTGCTCAGTGAAGGAAGAGGGTTATTTGCCAAGTGAAAAGTCGACTGTGAAAGTGAAAGAAGCTCCGTCCACGGGCTGGGCTGAATAAGGGGGTGATGTTAAGTGGTAGAGGTTAAATCTAACCAGTGCACTAACTGAAGAGAAGCAGCCCGCAGTGAACACTCATGGATTATTAACACGCGCAAACTATTCTGCTGGAGTAATAAATTGGTTTCGGTCTCACTCCATGACATACTTCAAGGACTTTTACATAACGAGAACATGTGAACTACGATCTCTCCCCGATTACTGTAATGTCCCTCTTCCTCGCTCTGATCGCAGGATTTTGGAATAAATCACCAAAACTGAAAGCGATGGTAGGAAACAATGACACCCATAC